>NC_041016.1:46056766-46177706 GCF_004193775.1 Glycine soja | reverse complement strand
TGAGGCCATTTGTCCAACATCCTATTCTTGACACTCGCTTCTCTAAGAAGACAAACTTTCTGGAATGATAAAATGAAGTCACATGAACGTCTATATTTTTACTTGAAAACACAGTCAATCAAATGCCTTTTATTTTTTTTATTTTGAAACTTATTTTTTATTTTGAAACTTATTTGTTTTGAACTTTACTCATTGTTTTACGGCAACCCCACCAACGTGCAAGACGAGTAATCTTTGATTGAACGGTCTTGGAAGTCCAAACTCAGGAGCACAAGTCGCCTTGAGCAAACTGACCAATGGCTTGCACTTGAAAATCCTGATGAGTCATTAGAGACATCTAACAACAGTTTTCCAAATTGCCCCATGTGTGGCATCTCTTGTCAATGTCAGGATTTTACACGCGATTCTCCTCAAATTTCAGCCAGCCCGCATCAATTAGACCTTGCACCTTACACCTGAGGGTCATACAGTGCTCAATGGAATGCCCCAGGGCTCCCCCACGATATGCACATGTTGCGTTCGAGTCATATCCTCAGAAAAATGGGGGTTTGAGGGAACCTAGCAGGGGTTATGGCTACCATTGCGTTATCAAGTAGATATGGGAGCAAGTTAGCATATGACACCGGAATTTGGGGTGAATCCTACAGGCTTTTCGCTGCAAAATTCATTTCTTGGTTGGTGTTTTTTTTGGTTTGTGCTAAAGGTGGTCTTCGTCATTGGAAGTGCGGTAGACAGGCTTTGTGGTTGATTTAGGGATGGCCTTTGTGGATAACTGGGTGGTGGGTAAGGAGGAGGTTTGTTATTGGCTGAGTAATGACATTGTTGGGTTGGTGGGAAACTTGGCCGTATAGGAATGGCAGTCACAGCATGGGTTTCTCCCTCTTTCTCACCCTCTTCATTTGCCCCAGTTTTCTCAGTCGTCCTAGTAGGATGATCAAATTTGCCTCTTTTCGGACCCACATTGATCCTTTCACTGGCGAAGACCAAATCTGCAAAGCTTTGAGGGTGCGTAGCCCACCATCTTTTCATAGTAGAGTACCGATAATGTGTCTACCATCACGATTATCGTCTCCCTTTTTGCACATGTTCTGTAGTTGCATCCTATCCGAAACCATGTCAGAATAGTACTGATACTGCCTAACGAAGGCAACCATTAGGTCCTTCCAAGTATGGACTCGGGAAGGTTCCAAGTTAGTGTACCAGGTAACAGCTACCCCAGTAAGACTTTCTTGGAAGAAATGTATTAGCAATTCCTCATCTTTGCGTATGCCCTTATCTTCCGACAATACATCTTTGGATGGTTCTTGGGGCAAGTAGTCCCCTTGTACTTGTCAAAGTCCAGCACCTTGAACTTGGGAGGGACCATGTTTGGGTATTAGGAACAACTTTTCTAGGTTAGCAAAGGCATAATCTTCACCTCCTTCAATGGCCCTGAGCCTTTCCTTTAGATGATCCGCCTTTCCCTTTTCGGCCATAGCAGGAGGGGCTCTTCCCACCGCAAAATGCAATGGTTGTGGTTGTGGGCGAAACTGAGGGCCCTCCAAAGTGTTTTCAAAGGGTATACCACTAACTGCTTGCCCTTCAGTGGCATATCCGAGCCAAGGCTCGAAGTCAGCTAGATTGTGGTGGGGAATTTCATGTGTCTCCCCCATGGTTTGAGAGATATGTGCCTGATGAGGTTATTTGTTCTCAATGAGTATCGGAGTGGAGTTATTGAGATTTTCATTGAGAGTGTATGCCACATTGGGTGGTGTATAGTTGGGAGGCAAGCCATATGATGGGAAGGCGTGCTCGTTTTGAATTTTCACATCATGGGGTCATCCGTACTTCCCAAATCTTTGCCTACCATATTTGAGGTTGGATGATTCATTTGCTTGAGGCCGGATGGGGACGTCGGGTTCACCTTAGCAACAACGCTGGTAGCGGCAATTGCAACCGCATTGGCTTCCATTATCTTCTTCACGCTCATCATGGCCTCCATCATTGTGGCCATGGCCTCCATGTCGGCCTTCATCTTCTCTTGTATCTCCTCTACTTCACCCATTACTCTAGCTCTAGCACGAGTTCGGTAAGGGCGTCGTAAAGCGTGTCCCTTTCTTTTTTTATAACAATGATTAAGTTCATTTTATTTTATTTTTCAAGGAAAGAATGCAACGAGCAATGCAACCAATGAAAAGCATGGATGCATGCGAATGATGTACAGTTGAAGTATTGCGAATTTTTACGCAAGATATGGGGTTGAATCAATTTAGATTTTCAACATGGTCCATGACATCTTTGTCAAGGTGAAACTGGAAGTAACAAGGACATTAATAATCCTAAATATGTTTGGCAGTAGACGAAGCAGTGATGTGACTCGATTCATCTTTTGCCCCAATTTTGCAAGACGGTTACTTCCATATTTCAACTTGACTTGATGAACCTTTTTGTAAAAGCATGAGCTTGGTTCAACCCTATAATCCAAGGAATGGCAATTCTGATCGCCAATACTTCAACAACATCTCATAGGGATGAATGATTCGGGCATACTTTAAGCTTATGCACGGAAAATGTAATTATGAAATTGAGATGCCCGAAGAAAAACCATTTCCTAGTTAACCATGCATTAGGTACCATGTTCAATTATTTTGTTTTTAAGTGAAACGGGTTTATGATCCCAACATGGTTGGCTCGTGGTGCCTAACACATGAAACTAAGAATGTAGTGTGAAGTTTCACGCTTCCCCTTTTTTTGTTTTTGTTTTGTAGAGGAAAACGCAAGGATGAGCAAACATGAAAACAAATGGTATGCAATTTTGCAGATCAAAAAGTTTGTTGAACGCATATGCATGATGATGCCATGACTCATGCAAAATGTGAGGCCGGAATATGATAACGGACAAATGCAGGATATGTCCATTATGATGTTATGAAGAGATGCTTATGCGATGCATGATATGAATGCATTTTACGGACACGAGAGCCCGGAAAATTATCTCTTCTTACTTGCGCATTTGGGGGCGCAGTGCCCCATGTGTACAATTAAGAAGGTGATATGGACCTTCCGGCTTCCCGTGACAAAGGACGAGACCAACATACAATGCATGCTAGAGATAAAATGCGGGAGTGACTTGATTTGCACAAGCTTTTTGGAGTAGAAACATGGGACCAACTCATTTTATTTCAAAAAGGAAGTCGTATCTAGTCAAGGTCTGAGAGACCATACAAGTTTCCTAACGATTTCTAATTATGTGGGCCATTAAGTCTATCATATGCTGACAATAGCCGAGAAGCCCATGAATCTCTTCGGGGGCGGAGTAGGTGTCTGCCATCGCCTTGGCCTTGGCTAACAATCGGGGAAGTTCTTGACTCCCGTTCAAGGTAAGAGCAAACCGATCCATCCACATGGTTGCCTCTTGGTGTAAAGAGTCGATCACCCTTCCTCTAGCCTCTTTTTCCGCGTATACTTGGGCATATTCGTCCGCAATCCTATGCTCGTGGGCCGCGGCTAGACCTAACTCTTCTTGGTACTTGGCGATGATAGCTAACATGTTGGTTTCTGTCTCGCATAGACGCTGAGACAAGCTTCTTTTGGACCTTGAACAAGCAACCAACTCCTCTTTCAGAACCATGCTATGTGCTCGCGACTGGTCCCTTTCTTCCCTTCGCAACTTGAGTTCACTATTGCTACCCCATAGAGCTCCGCGAAATTTGTTCCGGCCATACTCTTCCTTGCGAGCCCTCTTGGTCTCTCGTTCAAGGGCTCTTGCGGTAATTGCATTCTCTTCCCGTAACCCGGCACACTCCTTCCGAACGTGTGTAGCAGCCAACTTGAACTTCTCCTTGGCGAGTTTTGCCTTTCCTAACTCGCTTTTGAGAGCTTGGACTTCCTCGTCCTCTTCCGGTGCTTCAAAATTCTCTTCGCTAACGACTTTTAGCTTGGCGAGCCAATCTAAACCTCGTATGCGAACTTTCAGCCATTCGTGGTACCCACCAATGATGCCATTACGAATGCCTCTAAGCTCTTGATCTTTCCTTAACGGGGTTTCCCATGCCTTATGGATTCTTTGTATAGTCTTGGAATTTTGTGCGCCGAGATCCCTCACAAGGAAAGGAGACATGCTTTCTTCCGTCGGTGCTCCCCTCATGGGGTACCCTAGTTGTCTTATAGCGAGCGTGGGATTGTAATTAATACAACCCCTCGTTCCTACCAGCGGAATGTTTGGGTACCTTCCACATGAGAAAAGGACTCCTTCTTTTCCTTCCTTCCATAGGGGGAACCAACTGATTGTTCTACCTCCTATCCCGGCCAAGAGCTGGTCCCAATCCATTCTCCTCTTTTCAGTACACGAGCGATGGCTCAGGAGCGGACATGGATGTCTTGTGTCTTGTTGGAACAAGTGTGAAACCAACCAAACACAGAGGGCGGGTAAGCAACAGATGATCCGTGCGCTACTCTTCTCGCACCTTCGGTCAAATGTGTCAAATAGATCTGCCAAGACAGCTACCACCGGACTTTCCTTACTATGGTGGTAGGCAAGGAAAGCGTCGATTTCTGCTAGGTCTATCAAACCATCCACGTTTGGAAAGAGGACGACCCCAAAAATTAGCAAAGCTAACACATCCATAAACGGGACCCAGTCTCTTTGATTGGCCATACCCCTCGCCTTGTCTTCTAGGTACTTCTGTGGTAGGCCCGCTATGCCGTTCCGAGTTTGTTTTATGCGGTCCAAACCTCTTGCTGAATCCTTGACCACAGTTGCAATTCTGCTCAAAGAGGGGAGACACCCGGAGGAAAGATATGGTTTTCTTCCCCCGAGAGGACATCCTAGAATTTCCTCAAATTCTTCAATGGTTGGTACTAATTGGAAGTCCCCGAATGTGAAGCATCTCAAAGGCTGGTCGTAGTATTGGGTAAGTGATGCAATGGCTTCTATGGACACCTCTGCTATGGTCAATTCTAAGATCTTTCCGTAAGTCTTGCGGAAGGCTTGCATTTGGAGGGGTTCCATCAACCGCCCTAATTCCTTGATGCTGGTGGTATCTGGGCTTTTGACCTTGACTTGGTAGAACCTCTTGCCGGTTTGATTTGTTCCCATGCTTACTAAAGTGAGATAAAAGCTGGTGCAAATCAAAACTCCGATATCTCATGGGTGGAATGGATGAATGCATGATGGGATGCATATGACACAGATGCAATCTAGGAATGCGGGGGTCCGGGGAATTTGTCCCCTTCTTAGATACGACGTCTAGGGGTAGCAAAATGCCCCAACGCACGTTTTTAAGAAGGCGACACGGACCCTCCGTTGGTTTGTTTACAGTAGGGATCAAGACAGAACCCGTATGCAATGCCTATGCAAAAGACACAATGCGGGAATGTACACAGTATGACAATATTTACCGAACATAAGCAAAAGGGTATATGCATGGCAGTGTGAAAAAATGGCACGCAGCGTGTTTGCTTCGTGCCCCTATTTAAAGGACCTATAAGGGAGAGAACTAACTAGGCTTTTAGCAATAATCCCCAAGGTAGTTATATCTCTCTTGATGGTTTCTAGAGATATCATCCCCTTTGAAGAACATATTGTAGCAGTAGGGACTACTAGCAACAATAGGTTTTCAAAGAGAAAAGCTCTAGATGAGGGTTCACTGTAATCAAGCAAGTCGGAGACCTAGCATGATCACAGATTCACCTCCACTCCTTATGCTCCCATGAACCCGGGTATAGGGCCCTTTTTCACTCACAGTGTGTGCAAATAGTGTTGGTGTTTGTGTGCATCAAATGAATAAATATTTACTTCATGCATACATTTAAAACGCACTAAAAGCAACAAAGAGTTTATATACACAAGAACATAATGAAAGGAAACCAACAAAGGGGTAAGTCATGATAAAACATTGCACAAGATTTAAATGGCCTAACTCTCTAAAAACAGTCCCCAGTGGAGTCGCCAACTGTCGCAACCTACCCTTCGGCGGGAGGGCGACGCGAGACTCGCGGGATGCGTGTTCCACGAAAGGAATACGCGCGGAGTCGCCACCAACGTTTATTTGAGGAAAACGTCGGAAAAACCGGAAAAGACGTGATCTACGAACTTTTTAGTGAAAGGTTCGGGAGTTGTATTTACGCACGGGGAAGGTATTAGCACCCCACACGCCCGTCTCAAGGGACGGCAGCCTTTAATCGAATGTGCAAACATGACTTTGATTTTTATGTTCCCTTTTATGTTCTTATATCCTTTATACCCTTTTTATATTTTCTCTTTTTGTGGTCGACAAGGGTGTTTCCCTTTGCTCCTACGTATTCCTCAATTTGGGATGAGAAAATCAGACCTACGTAGTTCTTTTGGAACAAAGTGTTTGGTTAAGTTGTTTTTGTCTTTTTTTGCAAAATATGTTTTTATTGAACAAAAGGTCATTTAAGGTGTTGGACCATTAAACGGTCTTTTGATTTTGAAAGGAGAGGAACGTTAAGGCGTTGGACCATTAACGACCTCTTGTTTTTGAAAGGAGAGAAACGTTAAGGCATTGGACCATTAACGATCTCTTGTTTTTTTGAAAGGAGAGAAACGTTAAGGCATTGGACCATTAACGATCTCTTGGGGTGGTCGACAAAAGCGGGACTTTTGCTCCTACGTATCCTCAATGAGGAACTCAGACCTACATAGTTCTTTTTTATCAAGTGATTCTTTTTGATTTTAAGAGGTGATCATTTTAAGGCGTTGGACCTTAAAAATGATCCATTTTACTTAGTGAGAAATTGAAATGACAAACTTCAAAAGCCTATTTTTGTGGACGAGCTTGACTAGGCGAGTTGATTTTAGCCTTAATTTCACTTTAGTTGTTAATCAATTCGATTAAGAATGAGAAATCCCAAAGAGAAAACGTCCGATTGATTTTCCGCTTTATTTTACTAAAAGATGTCTTTTTTATTATATTATTTTTTACCTCTTTTTGATTTCCAACGTGGTTACGGCACGACCGAACGGTCGGAATTTATTTTAACCGAAGTTAATGGATAATACAATTCAAACGTTCGGTGGAAATTTATTTTATTTTTAAGTTAAGCGAGAAATGACTTAAGTAAAATGGCTTAAGCACGTCAACAGGGGGTATAAAAAGTAAACAAAACGAGAATAAAAATGCACGAAACACAATGTGGACCACCACGGGCACATAGAATGAATCGAAAAGCTTGGTTCGAGGTACTTACCCGTTGAAGATCGAAGAACGATGAAGAACGAATGAAGAACGTCGAAGAACGGTTAAAACCTTTGCGAGATTCCTCACGGAAAACGTTACGGAAACGTTTCGGAAGCGCCTCGGCTTAGATTTTCTTCACGGAAACAATTTTTCCAAGCAAATTCGAAAGAGAGAGAAGTGCCTAAGGGGCTGGACCCCTTCCTTCTTCATTTCCTCCCCTATTTATAGCAAAATAGGGGAGGTGGTTGCCGCCCAGCTCGCCCAGGCGAGCTCAGCTCGCCCAGGCGAGCAGGGTTGCTTCCTCCAGAAGCAACCGCCTTCTGGAGGAATATTCCAGAGGGCCCAAGTGGGCCTGGGTGCTATTTGCACCCCCATTTTTACTAAGTACACCCCCCTCTGCTGTTTTTTGGTGATTCTTTTTTCGTAAAGTTACGGAAACTTACGAATTTCGTAACGATACTTGTTTTCTTTCCGTAATGTTACGGAACCTTGCGGATTACATAATCATCCCCTTTTTGACTTACGGAATGTTACGGAACCTCACTTAATTATGCAACGATGCTTCCATTTGATTTCCGGTGTGTCACGGAAACTTACGGATTGTGCATCAATATTTTTTATATTTTCCGGCATGTCCTGAAATTTCACAAATCACCTAATGATGGGTGCCAAGCACCTCACGAGGACCAAAGAATGGTCGCACGTCATCGAGCAAAGGTCCCCGGACGAAATTAGGGTATGACAGCACCTTAAGCACTCAATACAGTTCATGGCCAGTTCTGCTAGTAATTTACAATTTGCCTCCTTGGTTGTGCATGAAGCGAAAATACATGATGTTGTTTATGATGATATCGGACCCAAGACAACCAGGAAATGACATTAATGTATATCTAAGTCCGTTGGTTGAAGATCTGAGAAAGTTGTGGGACAAGGGGGTTGTAGTGTTTGATGCGTTTCGCAAGGAGACGTTTGTAATGCGTGCAATGCTTTTTTGTACCATTAATGACTTTCCAACATATGGGAATCTCAGCGGTTACAGTTTTAAGGGTCATCATGCATGCCCCATCTGTGAAAAAAATACAAGTTACATACAACTTAAACATGGGAGAAAAATAATCTACAGTAGGCATCGCCGCTTTCTAACACCCAATCATCCTTACAGACGACTGAGAAAAGCTTTTAATGGAAGTCAAGAGCATGATATTGCGCCGATACCGTTGACTGGTGAGCAGGTATATCAGCGGGTTGAACACCTGAATACTGTATTTGGGAAGACCCAAAAGAAGGATAAAAGTCAAAGTTGCATATGGAAGAAGAGGTCCATTTTCTTTGATCTTCCGTACTGGTGTGATCTTGACGTTAGACATTGTATTGATGTTATGCATGTGGAGAAAAATGTCTGTGATAGTGTGATTGGGACGCTCCTTAACATTCAAGGCAAGACAAAGGATGGCTTGAATACCCGTCAAGATCTAGCTGATATGGGTATACGATCACAGTTACATCCAAGGTCTGATGGGAAGAAAATTTACTTGCCCCTAGCCTGCCATACTTTGTCCAAGAAGGAGAAGATAAGTTTTTGTCAGTGTCTTCGTCAGGTGAAGGTTCCACAAGGATACTCTTCAAATATTAAGAGCCTTGTGCAGTTGAAGGAGCTTAAGCTTGTAGGGTTAAAGTCTCACGATTGTCACGTGCTCATGCAACAATTGTTAGCCGTGGCTATACGAGACATCTTGCCAAACAAAGTCAGGTTAACGACAACTCGCCTGTGCTTTTTCTTCCATTCTATATATAGCAAAGTCATTGATCCAGTCATGTTTGATGAGTTGGAAAATGAGGCCGCAATTATACTGTGCCAGTTGGAGATGTATTTTCCCCCTGCTTTCTTTGACATCATGATTCACTTGATTGTGCATCTGGTCAGAGAAATCAAATGTTGTGGTCCTGTTTATCTACGGTGGATGTACCCGGTTGAGCGATACATGAAGATCTTAAAAGGGTATACAAAGAATCTATATCGTCTAGAAGCATCTATTGTTGAGAGGTACATTGCAGAAGAAACCATTGAATTTTGTTCAGAATACTTAGAGAAGGCTAAAGTTGTTGGGCTTCCTTAGTCTCGGCATGATGACAGAGTGGGTGGTAAGGGTTCAAGAGGACTGCAGGTGATCACTCCAAGTGTAGAAGATTTGTTACAAGCTCACTTGTATGTCTTGAACAACAGTAATGAAGTTTTGCCATACATATTTAAGCATGAAGCTTTAGTCAAACAGAATAATCCGAAAATGTCAAAGAATTGGGTGTTGAAAAAGCATAACAAGACTTTCTGTGATTGGTTTAAAGATACAATCTTTGCAGATGAGAATGCTTCAAAAACATTAAGAAAGCTAGCAGATGGGCCTAAAAGAAATGTTATAACCTGGCAATGATACGACATAAACAGGTATTCATTTTACACAAAAGCACAAGATGACAAAAGTACAATGCAGAATAGCGGGGTCACCCTAAGGGCTGAATCTCAACACTTTGCAAGTGTCAATGACGCCAATCCCTGTGTAGCTTCCATCCCTTACTTTGGGTTCATTGATGAAATTTGGGAGCTTAATTATGTGAAATTTACAGTATGTGTTTTCAAATGTAAATAGGTTGACAGCAACACCGGTGTGCGCACCGATGATATAGGATTTACCCTGGTAGATCTAAAGAAACTTGGTTACCACAATGACCCTTTCATCATGGCAGAACAAGCTAGACAAGTATTTTACATGCAAGACCCTTGTGATGAAAGGTGGTGCGTGGTTCTGCAGGGCAAAACAGTTGGTGTTAATGTAGAAGATGATGATTCATACATGGACACCTATGTTAGTCCTTTGACCGCTCAAATCACTGGTAATGTTGTGGGAAAAGAAGAAGCTGACGACGTTCATGCTAATCAAAATGATCATGATGAAGGAGAATTGATTAACATCCTCTAATGTAATTTTCTGCAAAGACAGAGGTCACCAAACCTAGTAAGTGACAGCTACATTTTTCTCTGATTGAGGCATCGGTTTTTTGTTTCAATTTGCCTCCTTAGGACTTCATCCAGCTCATGTTTGTCGCCAGTTTCATCATCCACCACCCTTTTCTTCTCTGGCTTCTCACGTTCATTGTTGTTAAACCCATATTTATGCTCTCTTCCCTTCATGTCTTGTTTTATCACAACTTTAGCTGAATCTCCCATCTTCAGCATAGTTGAATCTCCTGTCTCATTCTCCAATGACACACTTTGATGGCCTGTATCTCTTTTCTTCGTATGGTCTAGTGCTTTAGCTTCAGAATGCATAAAGCAATCAGAATTTTCCAGTGATCACCAAAGGCTTCTGCATCATCATTGACACTCTCCACCCTCTTTAGTTTATGCTTCTGTTTTTTCTTCCATGCCTCCTCGTTATAAATCTCAGCTTTATTCGAGGTTGCACTAGAACGATCACCACCAATCTGTGCTTCTTCCTCGTCTATCAGGTCAATATGTTTCCTTTCAACTTTTGTTTTGTAAATTACCCTTATTACTAACTTTTGTAAATTCCTCGTAACAATTTGAAGGTTGTACATTCAGGAACTAAAGAATTCAAAATAGCTAGTAATAAAAGGGATTTGTTTTTGGGATTTTCTGAGCACCAAGAGCGGCTACGCAAGAAGCTTGCACTAGAGGAGGGAAGGATATTTGCAGCTAATGAACAAGTTTCTTGACTATTTCTCCTTAAGATTTTACTCTTTCTTTTTGCTAATATGTAAATATAAATGGTATAAGGGTATTCCGTAAAAACATGGTCTATATTTACTTCTAAGATTTTTAGGGGTAAAAATGACCATGTCCCTATGGC
Organism: Glycine soja; assembly: GCF_004193775.1. Classification (NCBI taxonomy): domain Eukaryota; kingdom Viridiplantae; phylum Streptophyta; class Magnoliopsida; order Fabales; family Fabaceae; genus Glycine; species Glycine soja. The sequence continues at coordinate 46,166,659 of NC_041016.1, read as the reverse complement.
ATAGCCTTATATTATTTATATTTACATATAAGAAAAAAAAACAGTAAAATCTGAAGGACAAATAGTTAAGAAAGTTGTTCATTAGCTACAAATATCCTTCCCTCCTCAAGTGCAAGCTTCTTGCGTAGCCGCTCTTGTTGCTCAGAAAATCCCAAAAACAAATCCCTCTTATTACTAGCTATTTTGAATTCTTTAGTTCCTGAATGTGCAACCTTCAAATTGTTGCTCGTTCCCCTCTTTCTTTTCTGCAAAAAAGAAAATCAAATGCTGTGAAAACATGGATGAAGTCCTAAGAAAATCAATATCAAAGAAAACATGTATGAAATCACAATTAAAAAGCACAACTACCTATCTTTCAAAGTCCTTTGGTTAATTTGTCTTGTCTCCTTATGTGGTGGGGTTTTGTTTAATAATGTTATACTTTTGCCTTCCAAAAAAACTTATGACTAATCCTCTTTTCATTAATCCAATTTTGTATGTTATTTTATAAAAGATCATGGGTTCTCCATCTGCCTCCACTACTCCTCCTCCTCCTCCTCCTCCTTCTCCTCCTCCTCCTCCTCCTCCTCCTACTTCGGACGCATCGACTTCGACGTCTACCGTGAAGCGGACACACAAAGCCTCACGCCTACGATCGTTGTCCACTAGACCACCTGGTGTTGAGAGGCCAGTGGTGCATGTTGATCCTACTACAGGGAAGGCCGACGGTCCCCACAAGAAGAAATTAAGAACATATTTGGGGATTGTGGCACGTGATAAGGTGGGCATCACCTACGAGAACTGGAAGGAGGTCCCTACTGCTCAGAAGGACCTGATTTGGGAGGATATTCAGGTATTTCTCTTTTCTTATTTGATTGTGTGTAATTAATAGCCAAAAAATTTCATTATTGTAACAAATAAACTTTGTTTCATGTTGTTAGGCGGAATTTGATATCCCAGAGGCTTCTGACAGTAGAACGAAAAGGAAGTTATTAAACACCGTGGGGGAGAGATGGAGGCAGTTTAAATTAGACCTCACGAGGAAATGGGCCCTTGCAGCCGATCAGGACGGTGTCGAGGACACTGTCTGTGACAAATATGGCATCAGCAAGGAAAAGTGGGCCCAGTTTTGCCAGACTCGCAGAGACCCTTCTTGGGAGGTATGTTCCTTTGCCATTTAAGTTGTTTTTCATATTAAACATGATGTTTTTATACTTCATTCTACCCATTTCAAACATTATTGTTTAATTTTTCCAGGATGTGTGCATCAAGGCACAGGCCATCTAGAAGCAGAATACTGCCCCCCACGTTTTGTCTCATGGGGGTTATGATTATTTGGAGCAGAAGCTCCTGGCTGAGAAGACCAAGAAGAAGATGCAGGAAGCTGCACAGTCAGGAAGCGTTGATGGCGTCATCAACCCTCCATCCCCAGTCAGACGCCACATGAAGTGGAAGATGGCTCGCACGAAGAAGTCAGGGGAGATGACAACTGAGGCCGCAAAGGAAATCGCTGAGAAGATTGTAAGTCATTTTCAACTAACCATTACAATTATGTTTGAATATTTTGAGAATGCCATGTACCATTGTGTGTTTTCTGTGCAGGATTCGTTTAAGGAGCAGGCCACACAGGGATCGTTCGTCCCCCATGGACGTCAGAATGTTCTGGCCGCTGCTATTGGACGTCCAGAGCACCCTGGACGTGTCCATGCTGCTGGAGCCGGTGTCACCATCAAGCAATACTTTGGATCGGCTCCATGGACGTCCCGCAGCGCTTCCTCCCTGCCTCCTGACGAATTGCAGCAGCTGACTCAGCAGATCAGGGACCAGCTAGAGGAGTCCATCACAGAGAAAGTGACGAGGTAGGTCATGGCATCCTTCAGCCAGCTTCAGTCACAGATGCAATCTCAGGGACCTCCTGAGCCTCTGGTTGGTCCTGGTCCCTCCGGTCCTCGGGTGAGCACAAAGGGGAGTTGTGTTGATCCCTTAGGAAACGATCCTGAGACGGGTGACTCTGACAGGTGAGGCTTGTACATAGAAGCAGATCCTGCCCGCCTGGTTGCCGTGGGGAGATTTTATGAGGGATCCACTCTTTTTCATAACACTCCTTTGTTGCCTGACCAAGTAAAGGTGAGTGTGGATGAGGTTAAAGATGTAGATGCTGCAGTTCCTGTACCCACTGCTGAGGTTTCCTTAGTGGGGCAGACACTTCACACCTTCCTTGTTTGGCCGACACATCTGATCACGTCTTTATCAAACCAGGTACTTATTGTCCTTACTATATGTTTCTTCTTTTTAAATTAATTCATTAAGCGTGCCTCAAATTTGGCTATTTAACATTGTTTCATGAACAGGTAGCTGTGTCTCCGCCAAAACCACCTCCGAAGCTCGATACGGAGGTCGATGATCTACTTTATCTGATGACATTGACCATCCCAGAGCTTTTCTTGAGGCCTTATCATGTTATATGGGATGTCACCGTGTTCGGGGTCATTAATCCAGATTTCCCCCTGTACATAAAGCACAAAGACCTCTCCGAAATCACACACGGTGGTCAATGTCTCAGCATATCAGTGTTACAGTTGTGGATTCTGTAAGTCTTTATATAAAAGGCTTTTATTTACCTAAGTTATGGCTTTCAATTCATAAATATTTAACTTTGACTTAACATAAACAGGCATCTCACTGAAACATGTATGCGAGCGGGGAATTCTGATATCTATGGATTCCTCGAGCCTCAGTCTATTCAGAGGTCTGGGCAATCGCAGTTTGAATCTGAAAGTTACATAAAGAGTTGGATGCAGAGTTCACAACGCGATGTGTATCTTGGAGCCTACCTAAATGGGTAAGTCACAAAATAACAAAATTTAATTAATGTTTACTAATGTACTAACCCATTTTAGGTTCCACTGCAGCGGACATTGGCAGATGGTGGTCATCCTGCCCAAGGAAAACTTAGTTGTCTGGTTTTGTTCATTGCATAAAAGGCCAGACAACTACCTTAAGGGGATTATTAATAGGTTAGTGTTCTTTTCAATACATTTGCATTGTAATACCTCAACGTACAACACCAGTTTTTAATTGTTACTCATATGGAACAGTGCTATCAAGGGTCTTGATGATGCTCCACAGCCTAAATCAAAGGCTCTTGCTAGGTGGATTGTCGTCAAGGTACGTCATTTACATAAAACTTCCACTTATATATATTTCTTTATGTGTCTGTACACTAGTTGTTTAATTAATATCCAAATTTCATTATGTATTTAGTGTAATAGACAAAAAGGAACTATTGAGTGCAGCTACTATGTCATGCACTGGATGTCCACCATCATTTTAGGAAGTTTTAGAAATAATTGGGAAGTGGTAAGTTTATTTCAAACAAAATCGATTTATTTATAATTTGTATTACATTATTAACTTAATATGATTTATTTAATCATGCAGTATTTTAACGACCCTATACCATTGGAGCTTGAGAGATTAAAAGCATTGCGGATCCAGTGGGCACAGTTTTATCTCCGAGTTAGAGATCAGGCCTAGGATTTAGGGACATTTTTTAACATTTTTTACATTTTCTATGTAACATGAACATTGAATTCATTTGTTGATTGTTCTTTATAATATATAAATCTGCTATTTGATGTTTATTATCATTAAAACTGCTTGAAAGCAGAATAAAATGTTTCTTTGTTGTGAATTGGGCCTCCTGAAATTGCATTTGACAGGTACAATTTTGGGTTTACTGTAAAAACAGAAAGTATATATAAAAAAAAAATTGAAAACAACATCGGTTATTAACAAAAACCGATGTTAATATCATAACCAACATCGGTTATAATACAAAACCGATGTTAACGTTTGTATATTAACATCAGTTTTTGGGGAATAACCGATGTCAGCGTTTTTATTTTAACATCGATTATCTGTAGATAACCGATGTCAATATTTGAATATTAACATCAGTTATTTATAATTAACCGATGTTATACACAAAGAACTACACCAAATAAGTGTATGCATAATCAACGTTGACATCGGTTTTCTAGAAAAACCGATGTTAAGGGCATATATTAACATCGGTTTTTCTCGAAAACCGATGTTAAACTAACATATTAACATCGATTTTACTGGAAAACCGATGTCAACGTTCATCATGCGTACATTATTTTTGCTGTTGTTCATTGTGTTTAACATCGGTTATTTAGAGAACCGATGTTGTCATATGTATGTTAACATCGGTTCTCCAAAACCGATGTTAACATTCATACATTCAACATCGTCACTTTCAACATCGGTTTTAAAACCGATGTAGAATGTTCTAAATAACCGATGTTGAAAGTGTATTTTCTTCTTAATTGTTCGTCTCGTTAGGGAGATTCGGTTATGTGGTCCTGTTTTTCTACGATGGATGTATCTAGTTGAGTGGTACATGAAGGTGCTAAAGGGTTACACCAAGAATCAATACCTACCAGAAGCTTCTATTGTTGAAAGGTATGTTGCTGAAGAAGCCAATGAGTTTTGTACCCAGTACATTGATAGCGTGGAATCTGTTGGGGTTCCTGAAAGTCGTCATCGGCGGACAGGGGGAGGTAAGGGTACACGAGGATACAATGTTGTAACAATGTCTCAACAACATGTCTCACAAGCACATCTGTACATCTTGAATAACACGCAAGAGGTTATGCCTTACATACGTACTCACAAAGAATATCTGACAGTTGTGCACCCAAAGATGAACATGATGAAAGTGTTACAAGAACATAATAAAAGTTTCATAAACTGGTTTAAAGAAACAATCTTCGCTGATGAGACTGCTTCCAAAACATTAAAATTGTTGGTTGTTGGCCCAAATCTTAATGTCCCCACTTGGAAGGGATATGATATCAACAATTATTCATTCTATACAAAGTCACAAGATGATAAAAGTATTGTCCAGAATAGTGGGGTCAGTGTTGAGGCTCATTCTGAACACTTTTGTAGTGCATCAGATAACAACTCGATTCAAGCCTCCATGCCTTACTTGGAGTCATTGAAGAAATCTAAGATCTTGATTATATTCAATTTAGGGTGCCTGTTTTCAAATGTAAGTGGGTTAACAGAACTACCGGTGTGCATCGAGATCATTTGGGATTTACTTTAGTCAACCTTAATATGGTGGGTTACAAGGACAGACCTTTCATTATGGTAGAACAAGCCAGACAGGTTTTTTACGTCAAAGATCTGTGTAATTCAAGATTGTCTATGGTTCTACAAGGAAGACCAATTGGTATTAGTGGCCATAATGATGAATCAACACTTGACATTTGTGAGATGCCTGTGTGGACAAAGGATCAAGCTAAATGTTTTGATGATGCCAAAGTTTCACATGCGTCTCAAAGCTTTATTCAAGACAAAGAAATTAAAGATATTCAAGATGGATGATCAAGACAATCTCTAGAGTCTTAGAAAGGATATATTAAATAGGAAGGGAATTCCAATTGAAGTAGCAAAAGGTTTGTTCAAGAATTTTAAGTTAAAAATTCTTTTTCAACAAATTTACTCTCTGGTAATCGATTACTAGAGGATGTAATCGATTACCAGTGGCCAAAACTGATTTACAACAGCTATTAAAATTTGAATTCAAACTACTGGTAATCGATTACCAGTAGTTTCTAAACGTTTTAATTCAAATTTTAAAGCTTGTAATCGATTACACACATACTGTAATCGATTACCAGAGGAGTTTTTCAGAAAACATTCTCAACAGTCACATCTTTTTGTGTGGTTCTTGAATGGCTATCATAGGCCTATATATATGTGACTTGAGACACGAATTTGACAAGAGTTTTGAAGAAAAAAAAGTCTTATCCTCTTAAAAAGCAAAATCGTTTTATCCTCTTACAAATTCCTTGGCCAAAACTCTTGTGATTCAATAAGGAATTATTTGAGTGCTCAAATTGTTCAATCTATCTCTTTCAAGAGAGATTTCTTCTTTTCTTCTTCTTCATTCTGAAAAGGGATTAAGAGACCGAGGGTCTCTTGTTGTGAAAGAATTCTAAACACAAAGGAAGGGTTGTCCTTGTGTGTTTAGAACTTGTAAAAGGAATTTACAAGATAGTGGAACTCTCAAGCGGGTTGCTTGGGGACTGGACGTAGGCACAAGGGTGTGGCCGAACCAGTATAAATCTGAGTTTGCATTTTCTCTTCCCTTAAATTCCTTTATTTATTATTGTTTTATATTCATATTCAAATTGTTCTTTTTGAATCAATATTTAAGAAATTCATTATTAAGGGAATTTATAACTTGAATAGAAGGTTAAATAGAATTTTTAATTGGGGAAATAAGTTGTAATATCTTAATTCAACCCCCCTTCTTAAGATATCTGAGGCCACTTGTCCAACAAGTGGTATCAGAGCTTCATTCTTGTATTAAGTTTAGAAGCTTCAAGAATTATGGCCTCATCAAACTACTTGTTTCCCGAGGGAAATTCTATTAATAGACCTCCTATCTTTAATGGAGTGGATTACCATTACTGGAAAACCCGCATGCAAATCTTTATAGAGGCAATAGATTTAAATATTTGGGAAGCCATAGAACAAGGACCTTATGTTCCCTCTATAGTGGCCGGAAGTGCAACAATAGAAAAACCTAGAGCAGATTGGACTGAGGAAGAAAGAAGATTAGTACAATATAATTTAAAGGCAAAAAATATTATTACATCTGCCCTAGGAATAGATGAATACTTTAGGGTTTCAAATTGTAAAAGTGCTAAGGATATGTGGGATACACTACAAGTAACACATGAAGGCACAACAGATGTTAAAAGATCTAGGATAAACACTTTAACTCGTGAATATGAACTTTTTAGGATGAATGTAAATGAAAGTATACAAGACATGCAAAAAAGGTTCACACACATAGTTAATCATCTTGCATCTCTAGGAAAAACTTTTCAAAATGAAGATCTAGTAAATAAAGTCTTAAGATGTCTTAATAGAGAATGGCAACCAAAGGTAACAGCCATCACAGAATCTCAAGATTTGTCTAGTATGTCTCTTGCTACGTTATTTGGAAAATTGCAAGAGCATGAAATGGAATTACTAAGATTAAATCAGCATGAAGAAACTGATAAGAAGAAGAAGGGAATCGCTCTTAAAGCCTCATCTGCAATCCAAGAAGACAGTGATAAAGAAGATTCAATTGACTTGGATAATGATGAAGATATTAGTCTGTTTGTAAAAAGATTCAACAAGTTCCTGAAAGTCAGAGGAAATCAAAAGCGACCCAATTTTAAACCTAAAAGAAGGACAAAAACTTCATCCTCTACTCTAAAATGCTTTGAGTGCAATCAACCTGGACATCTGAGGGTTGATTGTCCCATCTTCAAGAAAAAGATGGAGAAGTCTGAAAAGAAAAATATTAATGAAAAGAAATTGAAGAAAGCATACATTACATGGGATGAAAACGATATGGAATCTTCTGAAGATTCAGAAAATGAAGAAATAAACCCCTGCCTTATGGCTAAAAGTTATGAAAGTGATGAAGAGGTAAGATCTTCAAATAATTTATCTATTTCTTTTGATGAATTGCAAGATGCATTTGTTGATCTGCATAAAGAGTCAATTAAACTTGCAAAGTTAGTTTCATCTTCAAAGAAAACAATTTCAAATTTAGAAAATGAAATTTCAAAATTAAACAAAGAATTAGATCATCTTAGAAATGAAGTCTCAATTTCTAAACCAAATGAAAAAGTTCATATCTCTACTATTTCTTACAAGAAAATGTCAGATTCTTGCAGTTGTTGTGAAAAGTATGAAAAAGAAATCAAAGAGTTGAAAAACTCACATGCAAAATTCTCTTATAGTAAAAATAATTTAGATGTCATATTAGGAAAACAAAGACATGCCTCCAATAAGGCTGGACTAGGATATAAATCTGAAAAACAACAAAAATTTCATAAAAACTTCTATACTTCCACACAAAAATATAATTCTAGTTTTATCACATGTTTTTACTGTGGAAGAAAAGGGCATGGCACATCTACATGCTATTTTAGAAGAAATTGTAACATTATTAAAATGATTTGGGTCCCAAAAGGATCTGTTATTCATACTAACACACAAGGACCCAATAAAGTTTGGGTACCTAAGTTACAACCTTGATTTTGTAGGAACCCTTAAGGAAAAAGTGGTACATAGATAGCGGATGCTCAAAACATATGACGGGAGACGAATCAAAATTCACACATATCTCTCCCAAGAAAAGCGAACATGTAACTTATGGTGACAACAACAAAGGTAGAATTCTTGGATTTGGAAAAATAGGTACAAATTCTTCAACCTCTATTGAAAATGTTCTACTTGTTGAAGGTCTTAAACATAGTCTGCTTAGTGTGAGTCAATTATGTGACAAAGGCTATCTGGTATCATTTGATTCTCAAAAGTGTGTCATTGAACATAAACATGATACGAATATAAAGCATATAGGGTTTAGAGTCAACAATGTTTACATGATAGATTTAAGTCAAAAACTAGATAATAATCAATGTTTTCTTAGTAAAGATGATGATCCATGGTTATGGCATAAACGGATTTCACATATAAACATGGAACATTTAAATAGATTAATATCAAAAGATTTAGTTTTTGGTTTGCCAAAACTAAGATTTGAAAAAGATAGGCTATGTGATGCTTGTCAAAAGGGAAAACAAACTAGAGTTTCTTTCAAATCTAAAAACATTGTTTCAACTACTCAACCCTTACAATTACTACATATGGATTTGTTTGGTCCTTCCAGAATCATGAGTTTTGGAGGAAGTTACTATGCTCTTGTTATAGTTGATGATTATTCTAGATACACATGGACTCTTTTTATCACTCATAAGAATGATGCATTCCAAGCATTTAGAAAACTTGCAAAAATCATTCAAAATAAGAAAAATCTCAAGATTATATCTATTAGGAGTGATCATGGGGGTGAGTTTGAAAATAAAGAATTTGAATTATTTTGTGATAAGCATGGGATTGAGCATAATTTTTCTGCACCAAGAACCCCTCAACAAAATGGTGTTGTTGAAAGAAAAAATAGATCTTTGGAAGAGATTGCTAGAACTTTATTAAATGATACACCTCTTCCAAAAAAATTTTGGGCTGAAGCCGTTAACACTGCATGCTACATTTTAAATAGGGCTTTAATAAGACCCATCTTAAAGAAAACTCCATATGAATTGTTCAATGGCAGAAAACCAAACATCTCACATCTTCATATCTTTAGTTGTAAATGTTTTGTATTGAATAATGGAAAAGATAACTTAGGAAAATTTGATGCTAAGTCAGATGAAGGTATTTTCCTTGGATATTCTCTGCATAGTAAAGCTTATAGAATATATAATAAAAGAACAATGACAATTGAAGAGTCTATACATGTTTCCTTTGATGAGTCTAATGTCATTCTTCCAAGGAAGGATTTTTTAGATGATATTTCAGATTCCTTAAAAGATACACATATTCATGGAAATGACTCTAAAGAAAAAGATGAAGGAAGCAATGAAGATTCTCAAGATAATGGAGTTAGAGCAAATAATGAACTTCCAAGAGAATGGAAAGCCTCAAGAGATCATCCCCTCAACAACATTATTGGTGATATATCAAAAGGGGTAACAACTAGACATTCTCTTAAAGATTTATGCAATAATATGGCTTTTGTATCTATGATTGAACCTAAAAATATAAAAGAAGCCATAGTAGATGATAACTGGATAATTGCCATGCAAGAAGAACTGAATCAATTTGAAAGAAATAATGTGTGGAAACTAGTAGAAAAACCTGAAAATTATCCTGTCATAGGAACAAAATGGGTTTTTAGAAATAAATTAGATGAACATGGCATAATTATTAGAAATAAGGCTAGGTTAGTAGCAAAAGGGTATAATCAAGAAGAGGGAATAGACTATGAAGAAACATATGCTCCAGTTGCAAGATTAGAAGCCATTAGAATGCTCTTAGCATATGCATCCATAATGAATTTTAAGCTCTATCAAATGGATGTTAAAAGCGTTTTTCTAAATGGTTTAATTCAAGAAGAAGTATATGTTGAACAACCTCCAGGTTTTGAAATCCCGGATAAACCAAATCATGTTTATAAATTACAAAAGGCTCTTTATGGTTTGAAACAAGCCCCTAGGGCGTGGTATGAACGTTTAAGTAATTTTCTCCTAGAAAAAGAATTTTCTAGAGGAAAAGTGGATACCACATTATTCATAAAGAGAAAGCATAATGATATTTTATTGGTTCAAATATATGTTGATGATATAATTTTTGGATCCACTAATGATTCATTGTGCAAGGAGTTTTCCCTTGATATGCAAAGTGAATTTGAAATGTCAATGATGGGAGAACTAAAGTACTTCCTGGGATTACAAATCAAGCAAACTCAAGAAGGTATATTCATCAATCAATCCAAGTACTGCAAGGAATTGATCAAAAGATTTGGGATGGAAAGTGCAAAACACATGGCTACACCGATGAGCACTAGCTGTTACTTAGATAAAGATGAATCTGGTCAATCTATAGACATGAAACAATATCGAGGTATGATCGAATCTCTTCTCTATTTATCTGCTAGTAGGCCTGATATTATGTTTAGTGTATGCATGTGTGCTAGGTTTCAATCCAACCCCAAACAATCACATTTGAGTGCAGTTAAGAGAATCATGAGATATCTATTAGGTACAATAAATTTAGGATTATGGTATCCTAAGAACTCAACATGTAACTTGATAGGATATTCTGATTCTGACTTTGTCGGATCTAAAACTGATAGAAAAAGCACAAGTGGAACTTGTCAATTCATTGGATCCGCTCTTGTCTCATGGCATAGTAAGAAACAAAACAATGTTGCTTTATCCACTGCTGAAGCGGAATATATTTCTGCCGACAGTTGTTGTGCACAAATTTTATGGATGAAGCAACCATTATCTGACTATGGTATCCTTCTTGATCGTATACCTATTAGGTGTGATAATACTAGTGCCATAAATCTATCCAAAAACCCTATTCAACACTCTAGAACCAAACATATAGAAATTAGACACCATTTTCTTAGAGATCATGTCCTAAAGGGAGACTGTGTATTAGAGTTTGTTGATACAAAGAATCAACTTGCTGATATCTTTACAAAACCTCTCCCAAAAGAAATATTCTTTTCAATAAGAAAAGAATTAGGCGTTTTAGACCTTAGTGATTTGGATAGGTAATTTTTATGAATGATTGATTGTGTTTTGATTAAGTATGACATTTGTTTTGTTTAATTTAGTTTACTTTTCTTGTTAGTATAATTAACTCTTAAGATAGTATAAGTTTTTAAACTTAGAAATAAGTTTTTCTTTTAGGAAAAGGCTATTTTTTGTTCTGGTAATCGATTACATGAATACTGTAATCGATTCCACTAGAACAGATGGCCTGTAATCAATTACAGTATTCATGTAATCGATTACCAGTAGGCTGCCTCCTCCTGTATTCGATTACCATTACTTGTAATCGATTACCACGCGTCCTGCTCTATAAATATCACATTTTCCAGAAATCCCTGCGCAGCCCCTTCCTCCTTGCGACGTTCCTCCATTCCCAAACCTCCAAATCTTCCTATCTCACTCATTTCTTCATCAAATCAACTCCCGTAAATTGCAATCTTCTTTTTCAATTTTCTTTTGATTTCACCGATTGAAATCTGCAAAAACTCCTTCAAATGGAAGAATCGTCAAAGAAACGTAAGGGTTTATCCACCTCCGCTTCGGCTTCAAGAGCTCATCGTTCCGGAGCCACAAGCGCATCCACAGCACCAATTCCACCCTCATTATCCTCTTCCACATTGTTTTCTTCCGAAGAACAGCAGAAACAGTATTCGAATCTCTTCTCATCTCGTTCCATTATCGACCCTAAGTTAATTGATATGGAATTCTTTTCTGCTGAAACTTTTGATTGCATTCAAGCCTTTCAGAACCTAGGTCTTATACCTTTTATGTCATTACAATTGCCTCTTTATCCTGAATTGGTTAAAGCCTTTTATTGTAATCTTGAAATTCAGGACAACACTTTAATTTCTGAGGTTTTTGGGATAAAAATGGTCATTGACCAATCCCTTTTCCATGACTTAACCCAATTGTCCAGTGTCGGTGTACCATTTGAAGGTACACTAAATGACGACTGGAAGTTTGATTTTTCTGCACATGATGCCCGCCAGTTGGTTTGCACCAACAATGCGGATATGACCGGATGCCTTCTTGCCGGTTCATTGGCTTTTGAAAGCCGCATCCTACATTATCTGATTGTGCAGATTTTGCTTCCACGATCTTCCAATCTTGCCCAAGTTTCTGAGGAAGATATTGTTATCATGTGGGCCTTTCATACCGGCCGTCAACTTGACTGGGCACATCTTGTAAGATATCGCATGCATAAGGCTTTGCAATTAAATGCACCTTTGCCATATCCACATCTTGTCACACTCTTTTTCCGCCATTTTCAAATTCTTCTTGATTCTGAACCTTATGTTCCAATCAAGAGATCTTTTTTAATTGGTGCTGCTGTGATTGCTTCTTTTGGTTACCGCAAAGACCATGATGGCTCTTGGGTCAAAAAGGGCGCTCAACCCGCTGATGAAGAAGGCAACCTACCAGTTGAAGATAATTCCACTCTTCTTCGAAGGCTTATGGAAAAGTTTGATGGACTTCAGGCTTTTGTTGGTGACAAGTTTGATGCCATGGAATTGCAAGTCGACATGCGGTTCAATGCCATGGAATCAAGGATCACCAAAGTCGAAGAAGATGTCTCCTTCATTCGTACTTGCTTTGATCCACCACCACTGCCTCCATCATCGTCTTAGCTTAAGTATTATGACTAAGTATTATTAGTAATTAAGTATTATTAGTACTTTGGTTTATCGTCGTGTATTTGGCTTCTTATTGCTTAGTTATCATAATCTTGCACTTATATTATAATATAATTCTTGGCTTTGATTTGGTTGGTTATGACAATGTATGGATTTATTTTGGTTTATTGTTTGGCTCTGTTTGGATATTGATTATGTTGCTTAGTTCTTTTTGATGTTGAAAAAGGGGGAGAGAACTTGAGAGGAGAACTTGGGTTAGAAATCAATTATCTATTAGAAATTTATCATTAAGTAAAGTTAGGCATACATGCCAAAAGATAGGGGGAGTAAGGGTTGTGTGAACGTGCTATCATCTTGTATATAGCTTGTCTTGATTTCAGGGATTGTCATCATCAAAAAGGGGGAGATTGTGGACAAAGGATCAAGCTGAATGTTTTGATGATGCCAAAGTTTCACATGCGTCTCAAAGCTTTATTCAAGACAAAGAAATTAAAGATATTCAAGATGGATGATCAAGACAATCTCTAGAGTCTTAGAAAGGGTATATTAAATAGGAAGGGAATTCCAATTGAAGTAGCAAAAGGTTTGGCCAAGAATTTTAAGTTAAAAATTCTTTTTCAACAAATTTACTCTCTGGTAATCGATTACCAGAGGATGTAATCGATTACCAGTGGCCAAAACTGATTTACAACAGCTATTAAAATTTGAATTCAAAGTTTGCACTGTGTAATCGATTACACATATATGGTAATCGATTACCAGCAGTTTCTAAACGTTTTAATTCAAATTTTAAAGCTTGTAATCGATTACACACATACTGTAATCGATTACCAGAGGAGTTTTTCAGAAAGCATTCTCAACAGTCACATCTTTTTGTGTGGTTCTTGAATGACTATCATAGGCCTATATATATGTGATTTGAGACACGAATTTGACAAGAGTTTTGAAGAAAAAAAGTCTTATCCTCTTCAAAAGAAAAATCGTTTTATCTTCTTACAAATTCCTTGGCCAAAACTCTTGTGATTCAATAAGGAATTATTTGAGTGCTCAAATTGTTCAATCTATCTCTTTCAAGAGAGATTTCTTCTTTTCTTCTTCTTCATTCTGAAAAGGGATTAAGAGACCGAGGGTCTCTTGTTGTGAAAGAATTCTAAACACAAAGGAAGGGTTGTCCTTGTGTGCTTAGAACTTGTAAAAGGAATTTACGAGATAGTGGAACTCTCAAGCGGGTTGCTTGGGGACTTGACATAGGCACAAGGGTGTGGCCGAACCAGTATAAATATGAGTTTGCATTTTCTCTTCCCTTAAACTCCTTTATTTATTATTGTTTTATATTCATATTCAAATTGTTCTATTTGAATCAATATTTAAGAAATTCATTATTAAGGGAATTTATAACTTGAATAGAAAGTTAAATAGAATTTTTAATTGGGGAAATAAGTTGTAATATCTTAATTCAACCCCCCCTTCTTAAGATATCCGAGGCAACTTGTCCAACAGCCTGCTTTTACCACAAAAATGCCTTCTACAATTGAAGAAAACGAGGTGGATGACGTACAAGCAAATCATAATGATCATGATGAAGGTCTATCGGAGAACATTCCCATGTAACTGCATAGAGTCAAAGTAATGTTTATCATATCATGTTATGTGTAACCATTTTTTTATGTGCATTTTTACAATTTCTTATGTTTATGATATATGTAAATTACGTACATTAACGAATTTGTTTTATTTGCACAGGGTCATGGGAACACCGCCAAGGTCCCCTCTGCATTCAGAAGGTCATTCAGAGGTGACGTCCAAGAAGAGTAGACAATCGACACAGTTAAGAAGGTTGACCTTAAGGAGCTTACATCAGCCAAGACTGATTGTTCACGTCGACCCTGCAACTGGGAGAGGATCAGGCCCACAAAAACAAAAGTTCCACAACTATCTAGGGGTTGTAGCTCGAGAAAAGATTCCTATTGTACATGACAATTGCAATTGGAAACATGTTCCTGAATCTCTGAAAGACCTAGTATAGGATGACATTTTGGTAAGTCTACTTAACATCGAGGTGTATTTAATGTTCTTCTGTTAAACACTTGTTAATGTTGACATGTAGTAAATGTTACATTACAAAATGTTTTGCATGCCAAATTTGATATCCCAAAAGCCTCTAATGCTAAGAAGAAGGTGATGTCCATAGTGGCTTGTAGATGGAGGCAATTTAAGTCTACACTGACCACTAAATTTGTTTATGCTGACACTAAGGGTCAAGAAAAACAAGATTCTTCTGTAAAATATGGTCTCGATCAACAAACTTGGGAGGAATTTGCTACAAGCTACAAGACTGCAAACTGGCAAGTTACGTGTCCATGTGGTTCACTTAAAATTTTAATTAAAATATATTCAACATTTGAATTAAGTGCATTCAAATATTATGTTGCATACGATAGGAAATTAGGAAAAAGGAAAAAGATATTAAAAAGTACAATGACTGTCCCCACATATTGTCTCGGGGGGGTTATGATTTGCTTAAAAAAAATCTATTAGACGAGAAAAGGAAGAAAAGACAACAAGAGGCAATGATGATTAAGAATACACCATTGATTGAGGACTCTCCATCTCCCATTGAAAGGCATGTGAAATGGATCTTAGCCCGCACTAAGTGATATGGCCAGATGACATCTCAGGCAGCCCAATAAATATCTGATAGAATTGTCAATTCATGCTCAACATATAATTTCATAAATCTTTTATTGTTAATATCCTTAATTATCATTTGTTGTTTGTGTATGTTGTGGTTGGTATAGAACTGTTTACAAGAACAAACCACACAAGGTACCTTTGTTCCCCATGGTCGTGATGACATACTGAGTATTGAAATTGGGAGACTGCAGCACCCAGGTCGTGTTCGTGCAACAAGGTCTGGTATGAAAATAAGTCAATATTATGGAAGGGCATCAAGTGGCTCTAGCAGTTCCTCAACCTCCATTACCCAACAACAATTGGCTGAGATTATTGGAAGTCTTAAGGAACAATGGAGGAATGAGTTGGAACAAGAAACCAACTTAAGGCTAGACAAAATAAAGCAACAATTGAAAGAGGAGACCAAAATAGAGTTATCCCAAAGGGGCTCGTAGATGTCACCACCGATTGAGCCAGATATACAGTTATTAGCTGCACGGGTGAGCACTAAGGGGAGCAATGCTGAAATTGTTGTGAATCCATCTAAGGAAGAACATGTTGGTCATATGCTGCTGACTATGGGCTTGTATGTGCAACGTCAAAATTGTACACGCCCGATGGCTTTGAGAAAAGTATATGAGGGGGGATGTACGATACATAGCGTGGCTTATGCAGATGATGCGGTAAGGGTAAGTGTTGAAAACATTGTTGATGGTGAAGCTCAAGTCCCGTTTCCGACTTCAGAAATCCAATATGTCAAGCAAGCCCTTCACACATTCATTGCATAGCCCATAAATCTTGTGAAAATTGTATCACATGAGGTAATTTTTATTTTGTTTAACACATATTAAGACAATCATACATTGACATTAATTGCAAAATTATATTAATTTAATTCTTATTTTCATTAACCATATAGGATTCAACTATTAATCCAAAAAGGGAATCGATAGATGATCCACTACGTCAGTTAATTAGGTCCCTGTATGAAATTTATGAGAAGCCTGTTGAGTTATTGTGGGATGGGAAAAAATTTGGCCTTCCAAATGCATATGTATCCTTCTTCTTGACATTTTCTTATGTAAATGAAATAATATCATGTGACAAATGTCTGAACATAGCTATACTGTAATTGTGGATGATTTAAGTAAATTTCATATCATTGAGTAATTTGGAATATGTCTTTTGATATACATCACTACTAATTGTTCTTTGAAATGTTCAAAATAGGTTTATGGATGAGTGGAGTTCAAGCTTAGGTCATGCGGCAGTGTATGGATTCCTTGAGCCTCAGTCCATACACAATGCACAGGATAGACGTGTTGAATGTCAACAATACATTGATGCTGGATCGAGTGGCCTCAGAATAATTAAGAAGGGGGGGTTGAATTAATTATTCCTAAACCTTTACTAATTAAAAAATTACTCTTCTAAGGCTTTTACTTATGTTGTTAAGAGAATATGGAGTAGAAGATAAACATAACAGAAATTAAAAGCGGAAATTAAATGCACAGCGGAAAGTAAAAGAGTACGGAAGAAGGAAACAAACACACAAGAGTTTTTATACTGGTTCGGCAACAACCCGTGCCTACATCCAGTCCCCAAGTGACCTGCGGTCCTTGAGATTTCTTTCAACCTTGTAAAAATCCTTTTACAAGCAAAGATCCACAAGGGATGTACCCTCCCTTGTTCTCTTGGAAACCCTAGTGGATGTACCCTCCACTAGAACGGATCCACAAGAGATGTACCCTCTCTTGTTCTCAGTCAAACCCAAGTAGATGTACCCTCTACTTTTACCACAAAGGATGTACCCTCCAATGTGTTAAGACAAAGATCTCAGGTTGTTAAACCTTTGATACTTTGTGAATGAGGATACAAAAGAATTCGCAGGCGGTTATTCCTTTGAACACTTTTGTATAAGGGAATGGGAAGAATCAAAAGAATTCTCAGACTGTGTCTTATTAAATTCTTTGACAAGGGAGAAGGGAGACACAAAACAATTCAGGCGGTTAGTCCTTTGTTATTTTGGAAAAGGGAGAAAGGAGACACAAAAAGAATTCAGGCGGTTAGTGCTTGGCAAATTCTTTTTGGCAAAGGGAGAAGATAATGAAAAGATGAATAGCACAAGTTTTCAAGGTTTGGAAAACCAGAAAACTTCAGAAAGCTTTTGGTACAAAGAATAAGAAGAAGTTCAAAGAGATTTAGGGCTTGTAAAGGATTGTAATGAAATGATTGGAAAAGTATTCAAGATACTTGAAATGCAAAACAAAGCCTTGCTTTTATAGACTCTTCATGTCTGGTCAAGACAACCATTTAGAAGAGTTATAACTTTTAGAAAAAACTTAAAACCAATTTGAAAAATTCAAAAACCTTTTGAAGAGTTACATCTATTGATTTATTCAGAAACAGTCACTGATAATCGATTACAAAATTAGTGTAATCGATTACACAAAGCTTTTGTGTTAAAGGATGTGACTCTTCACATTTGAATTTGAATTTCAATGTTCAAAGGCACTGGTAATCGATTACCAAAATATTGTAATCGATTACAGCTTTTTGAAAATAATTGGAACGTTGTAAATTCAATTTGAAAACTTTTTCAAAACAATTTTGCTACTGGTAATCGATTACAACAATCTAGTAATCGATTACCAGAGAGTAAAAACTCTTTGGTAAAAGGTTTTGTCAAAAACTCATGTGCTATTCAAAGTTTTGAAAAACTTTTTAATACTTATCTTGATTGAGTCTTCTCTTCATTCTTAAATCTTGAGTCTTGAATCTTGATCTTGATTCTTGAGATCTTGAACCTTGAATCTTGATTCTTGTCTCTAGACTTTCTTCTTGAGTCTTGAATTCTTCTTGATTCTTATCTTGAACTCTTGAATTCTTCTTGATTGATCTTTGATTTACTTGAGTTGTTCTTCAATTGATCTTTGAGCTTTTTGTCATCATCTTTGTCATCATCTTTTGTTATCATCATTGTTATCATCAAAAAACCTTTGAATCACCTTTGATTCACCATGAAGCTTTGCTTCTACAATTGAAACATGGGTGAGGGAATCCCAACAAGAGGTTTACCTAGGAGCCTACTTGAATCAGTAAGTAAAATTTATACAAATGGTTGTACGAGAAATATATGCACAATATGAACCTAATTATTGTCAAACACAGGGCCCATTGGCAGTTGGTTGTTCCATGTCCTATGAATGTCGTTGTTGTCTGGTTTTGTTCTTTTCATAAAAAGCCAGATATTCATATCAAAGCTTCAATTAACAAGTTAAGTTTTATATTATAACTCATTTAATGTATTGTAAAGTTGGGGTGTTAAATAGTTGATGTTTTTTGCTAATCAGTGCAATGAAGACTTTAAAGACTACCGTGGATGGTAAAACTGATCAATCTGCACCTCAATGAATTGAAGTAAAGGTTAGTCATTTAATGCATCCTTATTTTAGACTAGTCACGTTTAGAAAAGTTCGTAATTTTCACATCATATTATTTTTCATATTAAATGTAGAGCCATGTTCAAAGTGAAGGCTATGAGTGTGGCTATTATGTCATGCATTGGATATGGAACATAGTAAGCGGGGGTTTGAAGAATGATTGGCCCATGGTATATTTATTTTCACAAGTTGAACTTATTGGATGACTATCACTCTTTATTCATTTTACATGTGACTAATTTGTGTATTTCATATTTTGTAGTGGTTTGGAGATGGCACAACATTAGACAACAAGACCATAACAATAATTCGCTACAAATGTGCAGCTTATTTTGTAAAAGTTAAAGACGATCAATTTAGGAAGATTTAGATGATATTAGGCAAACCACTATGGTGTATTTGATGATTATTGTAAAGAGAAATTCCAATTTGATACAATTGTTGACAATTATTTGAGATGAAATATACATATTTGATTATGTCATTTTGTGTGGACCAAAGCCTTTGGACAATGCATTATATTCGCAGTTAATAGTTGTGTCGATAGGATAAATGTATTTTGTGGGACCAAGCCTTACATTTTGCAGGTCATTCTGAAGCTAAGGATTTGGATTGCAATGATTTTGCAGGTCAACGAACTTGAGGTTCGACAACCACATTTACCCTCTCAGGTTTGTTCTTACATTCTTTTCTTTTAATTTATAAATTGTAAATTATTTATTGGAATTTTTTTGTATGTGTGAGTTATTAATCGTGTTCGTCCTCTCAATAGCATGGAGCGATGTACACAAGGGTATAACAGATGCCTGAAGCAAGAAGGCTCTCAGAGCATTACTTGGATTGGGGAACTGGAGAACCAGTTTGATGGAAGCTTGCTTGTGGGACTTCTATGGAGGCTGGATCTTGAGCTTCAATGAGGTCCTTTAATGGTGATTTTCCACCATGGAGATGCAGCGGAAGACAAAGGAGAAGAGGCGAAAGGAGGCGCCATCCACTAGGGAATAAGCCATGGAAGAAGGAGCTTCACCACCAAGATGAGCCTTGGATAAGAAGCTTGGAGAGGATGCTTCAATGGAGGAAAAGAAAGAGGGAGAGAAAGAGAGAGGGGGGATCACGAAATTGAAGGAAGAAAAAGGGAGAAAAGTTGAACTTTGAGTTGTGTCTCACAAGACTCTCATACATCAAAGTTACATCAAGTGTTACACATACTTCTATTTATAGACTAGGTAGCTTCCTTGAGAAGCTTTCTTGAGAAAACTTCCTTGAGAAGCTTCTTTGAGAAAACTTACTTAAGAAGCTAGAGCTTAGCTACACACACCCCTCTAATAACTAAGCTCACCTCCTTGAGAAGCTTCCTTAAGAAGATTCCTAAAGAAGCTAGAGCTTAGCTACACACACCTCTCTAATAGCTAAGCTCACCTCCTTGAGATGAGAAGCTAGAGCTTAGCTACACATCCCCTATAATAGCTAAGCTCACTCCTATGACAAAATACATGAAAATACAAAAAATTCCCTACTACAAAGACTACTCAAAATGCCTCAAAATACAAGGCTAAAACCTTATACTACTAGAATGGCCAAAATACAAGGCCCAAACAAAGGAAAAACCTATTCTAATATTTACAAAGATAAGCGGGCTCATACTTAACCCATGGGCTCAAAATCTACCCTAGGACCTTCCCTTGGATCTCTGGCCCAATCTACTTGGAGTCTTCTATCCAATGCCCTTGAGGGGTAGGATTGCATCATTCCCTCCACCTTGGAAAGGATTTGACCTCAAATCCTGAGGTTCTTCATACTTTGGGCTCCTTCCGTCAACACCAGTAAAAAGAACAAAAGCATACGTATTAGTGGTCTTTGGTATGTTGAAGTAAGGTAAGGTCTGAAAACCCATTTCTTGGGCATCTTCCCATGAAGGAACATGGTTCCTCACCAACTCAATGAGTGGTGCTACAAGTATAGAAAAATATGGGACAAACCTTTTGTAAAAGTTTGTTAAGTCATGGAAGCCCCAAATTTTTCTTATACTTAGTGGAGTGGGCCACTCAAGAATGAGCTTTATTCTCTTAGGGTACATGGGAACCCCTTGACTACTATTTGAAACATTAAGAAAAGTAACGCAATAAAACATACCTTTTTTTGTATTTTTATATTGATTATTCCTACCAAAAAGTATGACAAACCTAAGGTGTCCCATATGAGTACCTAAGTTTGTATTGAAACTAAAAATAAGAACAAACCTACCTAATGGGTCCCTATGTACACACACCATGAAGATGTTAGGTGCACGAGTGATTTTACAAAAGAGGGTTGCACCACTCAAAACATTCATCATACCACCTATTTTAGGGGCTTGGTGCCTAATAATACCTATTTTGGGCACCAACAAAGCACAAGGATTTAAGCTCTTGCGAACCAAACCCTCATCCAACAACTTCTTTACTTGAGGAATAAACTCAAGCCCAAGAGGTGTGGCAATGCTAGCAAGTGTCTTTTTACAAAAGAGAAAATGTGGAGGTTGTCTAAGAGGGAAAGTTTCTTTAATGTTTGTCTTTATTGTAAAATGAGTTTCCTTCTTAGCTAACCTCTTAGAGGAGACACTTACCTCCTTACACTTCTCTTTAACCACTAATGGTTGTCCTTCTTCTTGGGGGTAGATTTCTTCACTGGATTCTTCCCCTTTTGCTTTTTCACTTTCACTAGAGGAAGGTGAAGTAGTAGCTTTATCTTGGCTACTATAAATGTCTTGGCCCCTCATAATCATGGTTTTTGTGGTGGGGCATTGAGAAGTAATGTGTCCTCTTCCAAGGCATTTAAAGTACTTTATAGAGCTAGTTTTCTCTTGCATACTAGCCTTAGGGGCTTGCTTTTCTATTGTCTTCCCTTTATCATCTTTGGGCTTAGAAGTTGTTACCCCTAAGATGCCTTGACCTTGGTCTTTCTTTGGATAAGAGTGAGAGCCATAAGATTTTGATGTAGACTTCTTTTTAAGTTGTTGCTCTACCCTTATTTCCCAAACTAAGTTAGCCTCTACATTGTCCTTCCCATGGAAGTATGGGAGGTTAATGTTAGCCTCTTGAGGCTTTCTTTCCTTTTCTCTTCTATGGGAGTGAGGTCTAAGATGTGACCTATGTCTTCCTTCGTAATAGTCACAAAGTTCTTCACTTAGGCTCTCGCAAGAGTTATGACTACTATAGGAGACATGTTTTTCTCTTTTCATTTCTTTCATTATTTTTCTTCTTTCTTCCTCTCTGATTTTCTTTCTTTCATCTTGACTTATTTCTTCCACTCTTTTTTTTCCTTTTTCTTTTCTCTCTTGTTTTTCTTTCCATAACTTGAGGGAACTTAACTCATCTAAGATTCTAGATAAAGGGTCTTTATGACTAGTACCCTTGCCATTAACATTAGATGAATGACGACTCATGTTGGTTCCTAATTTGTGGTTCTTTCTTGTTGGAGGTTTGAAAACAAAAGGTAAAAGAAACTATGGTTGAAACTAGCCAAAATAAACACTAAAAGAGGTGTGAAAGATAAGGTAAAAAACTAATTGGTAAAAGGAAAGCTATCTAGGCGGTTTAACAATGGAAGGTGAACGAAATAAGCTATCAAAGTAAGCAAGAAATGTAAGTTAGGCAAATCCTAAGAGTGTTTGGATGACCACATTCAAGGTTCCCAACAAAACACTCACTATCCTAAGGAAAAATTGCCTAAAATTATTACAACAAATGGAAGTTTGGTAACCTATTGGAGGCTCCCAACACACTTCCAATGAAAGGCCTTTTTGTTACAAAACTCGAAAGCAATAAAGGTAAGTAAATTGAAAATTACAAAATTACAAAACGGTCCTCAATTTTGGTGGTTGTTCTCTCTTTGGTGATTCACTCAATTTGGAGTGCTTCTTAGTCCAATAGCACTGAAGGTGGTTGGCCCCTTTCTTCTTGACTCAAATTCTTCAAGGGATGGCACCAATCCTCCTTCCATTTCCCTATATGACAACCCACAAACAAGGAAACAAAGAGACAAGCAATAACCAAAGACCAAAAAAAAGTGAAATGAAAGCTAAACCAATTGATTTTTAACAAGGCAATTTTTTCAAGGATTATTCAACAATTAAAGCAATGAAAAGGACATATAAGCAAGCTAGGACTCAAAGAGAAACTTAGAATGGCTCTAGAGTAGAGTAAAAAAAGACTCAACAAACCTCTAGCTTTGGCACTTGTTTTCACACTAATTTTCAATTGAAATTTCGGAATTAAGATTGGTATAAAATAGGCACCAATTATAGAATAAATTTTGAGCCAAAACAACAAGCACACTTCCCTTTCACTTTTTTTCCTGGATACTGATTTTTCTGCCAACTTGTGTGATTTGTAGTATTTTTTCCTTTTATCCAAATCACTTGGTTCTTTTTTTATAACTTTTTCCCAGATGTCTAGAAAATTCAGTAAACATTTCAGCTCAAAATTCGAAATAACCAATTCTCAGTAAATTTTACAAGTTTGTATGTCCAAGCTGCCCGCACCAGCGATTTTTTTTAAGCATGATATATTGATTGCCTTGGGCTTACTTTCAACCTTCCTATGTATGTTGAACTCACTAGGATTGTTTACCACAGTTTTAGGAGTTCAACATTCACTTGGGATCAACATTTCAGCCAGCAATTCAATCACCAAAACTCAAATTCACAATAGACGCAATCATAAGGAAACCTAAAAGTTCAAGAAAAGGTTCACAATCAAAGACTCTCTAAGAATTTTGCATGAACATGTTAAGGACTAATTAAAATGAAAGATTTGACTCAAATCAAATAATAGGCTAAAATAATTTCATACACTCATGAACAAATGAGTTAGACAAAGAAACAAGAAAATAAAATTCAGCACAACATAAGAAATCTTATGTGACAAGTTTCATGACTAGACATGACTTCTATGACAAAACTACAATAGGTGAACAAGTCACTGTAGATTTTTGAGGTTTTCTTCTACTTTAATATTTTTGTAATAATTTTATGGTTTAGGTTTCAGCCACAAAAAATAAAAGGACAAAACTCAAAGGAACCTAAACTCAACACAATTCATGGTTCAAGAACAAGAACAAGAAATTTGAACCATAGAAAATCAAATCTAGCTTCTATAGCAAGTTTAATCGGTGGAAACTCTAAAGAATCGTGTTAACAACATTTAGCACAAGACATGTGAGGAGATACATGAAAAAAATGAAGAAACAACAATGGAAGATAAGGTAAAGCAAAAAAATTAATGGAGGTTTAAGGAGCACCTACTTGAAGCTCTTGTGCTCTAATTACCACTTGATGGAAGCTTGCTTGTGGGGATTCTATGGAGGCTGGATCTAGAGCTTCAATGAGGTCCTTTAATGGTGATTTTCCACCATGGAGATGCAGCGGAAGACAAAGGAGAAGAGGTGAGAGGAGGCGCCATCCACTAGGGAATAAGCCATGGAAGAAGGAGCTTCACCACCAAGATGAGCCTTGGATAAGAAGCTTGGAGAGGATGCTTCAATGGAGGAAAAGAAAGAGGGAGAGAAAGAGAGAGAGGGGAGCATGAAATTGAAGGAAGAAAAAGGGAGAGAAGTTGAAATTTGAGTTGTGTCTCACAAGACTCTCATTCATCAAAGTTACAACAAGTGTTACACATGCTTCTATTTATAGACTAGGTAGCTTCCTTGAGAAGCTTTCTTGAAAAAGCTTCCTTGAGAAGCTTCTTTGAGAAAACTTAAGAAGCTAGAGCTTAGCTACACACACCCCTCTAATAACTAAGCTCACCTCCTTGAGAAGCTTCCTTGAGAAGATTCCTAAAGAAGCTAGAGCTTAGCTACACACACCTCTCTAATAGCTAAGCTCACCTCCTTGAGATGAGAAGCTAGAGCTTAGCTACACACCCCCTATAATATCTAAGCTCACCCCCATGACAAAATACATGAAAATACAAAAAAATTCCCTACTACAAAGACTACTCAAAATGCCTCAAAATACAAGGCTAAAACCCTATACTACTAGAATGGCCAAAATACAAGGCCCAAACGAAGGAAAAACCTATTCTAATATTTACAAAGAAAAGCGGACTCATACTTAGCCCATGGGCTCGAAATCTACCCTAGGGCCTTCCCTTGGATCTTTGGCCCAATCTAGTTAGAGTCTTCTATCCAATGCCCTTTCGGGGTAGGATTGCATCACGGTTTACCTTTGACCATGTTGCATGTGAAACCATAGAACAAGTGTTGTTACATTGAAAATATTTTTTTTAGGTCCTAATTTCACGGGATGGAGTTGTTGATTTTTGTCTCTAGTTTATGGTTATGTAGGAAATGATTTTCAAATTGGTTGGTCTTCTAATGGTAGAGTACTGCCTTTCAGGATATATTTGTTGTATGTTTGCATATGGACAGGGAATATCCTGAACTTAACCACCTTTTGAGATTACGTCTATCTTTTCTGTTAATTTGTCCTTCTTCTTATAAACAAAGTAAGATTTAGGCATTTGTTAGCATGTATAACAGAATTCTATGCACTGGTTCCAATGTAATGCTTATTGGATTGGATATTGTTTTGATGTGAAATTAAAAAAAGGAATCTGTGATGTCATTTGTAATGTACATCAGTGTTTGCTTGACTGGCTCTTTAGTTTTCCCATTACCAAAGAGTGATGTTACATTAACTCTAATAAGTTATCATGCATCATAAATTAAGAGTGTTTGCCATTGCCATATCGATTTATGTTGGTAGGAATATGTGTAGTTTTACGAATTAGGGATGAAAACAGCCTAGCAGAGTTTAGACATTTTTGCAGTCTTTTTATGCAGCATTTTAGCTCTTTGTGCAATATATGGATCATTTATCACAATGTTGTTAAGTGTAAAATCAATGTCAGTTGTTGAGAGATTGTATGCTCTGGTGTTGTATAACATAATTTGAAATGGATAGTGACAATATTTTAACTGTAAGATGATAATTTTCCAGATAGGAAGTGGGAAAACACATACAATGCTCGGTGACATTGAAGATTTAGATGTGACGTCTAGTCTTCATGGTGGAATGACTCTGCGTATATTTGAGTTATTGTCTGAGTTGGTGACATAACTCAAATGATAAATTTTTGAGCCGGGAACAACTTTCTACACTCAAACGACAATAAAATGTCTCTGGGTCTTTGCTTCTCTAAACCTACATATTTATTTGACAACTAAATATTGCAAAGGTCTCATCTATCAATCCTATCTTACATCACCTAATGAGACGATTCTTGATGTAGCTCCATGTGGAGCTTGTAGGCCTTGGATCTTCTTCATCAATGGATTCCTTTGCTTCTTGAGGTCTGATTGCAGTGTGATGTGCCATTATTTTATCTTATTTCTTAAGCCTTTTTGCACCATTTTAATTACTGATTAGTCTTAATTGTCAAATTAATTAGGCAGTTTTATTATTTGGGCCCATTCAGCTAATTTGATGTTTTTAATCTAATTTCAGGAATTAATGAAGCATTGGACTTGAATCCAGAATTGGGCTTGGACTTGAAGAGGGCGGACTATTTTATTCTACAAAATTTTATCTTATCTAGACTTTATCTTATCTATATATTATTTAGATTAGATCTCATCTAGATATTATTTCATCTGGATCTTATCTTATCTTATCTAGATTTGATTCTATTTTATTTATGGGCTTGGATTTAAAACAGATTTGTAAGCTTTGGGGCTGGAAAACTATATAACAGCACCAAGGTTCTAGTTCAGGCCCTCTCTCTCCTATTTTTCGTTTTTAGTTTTAGGCTTTTCTTCTTTTAG
The DNA here is from genome assembly GCF_004193775.1 of Glycine soja. Classification (NCBI taxonomy): domain Eukaryota; kingdom Viridiplantae; phylum Streptophyta; class Magnoliopsida; order Fabales; family Fabaceae; genus Glycine; species Glycine soja. The sequence goes on along the minus strand of NC_041016.1, from coordinate 46,139,899 downwards.
ACATTTTTTTCGTTTTGCAATTCCAGTTTTTAATTTTCGTTTCAGCAATAAAATTTCGTTCTTCAATCTATAATTTCATTCTCTATTGATTAATGGAAGGCTAAGTCCCCAGCGTTGTTTTCTCTTGAGGATCAAGCACAGTTCTCTTTGAGGTTCTATTATTATTGTTAAATTTTGTTCAGTTTTTCCTCTTCACTAATTACTCTGAATTTGTTGCTATTAATTCATGCATGCTTAGTGCTTGATTAATTGTCTCTGCGCTTAATTTATGTTCATGCTTAATAATCATTTATGAGTAATTGGTGTATGTGTTGCTTAATCACATAATGAATGCCTTATGGTAAATTTCGCTTAGTAATTTAATTTAGGATTGGATTAAGTGGTTGAACTGAATAAGGATAAACTCTCGTAACCTAGGATAAGAGACTTGCTTGTGAATCAAGGGGAAGCAACGTGTTTTAATTCTGATATTTTCTAATTCACATCTATTCGTTGTTTAATTTACAAAAGCAAACAACCCCCCCCCCCCATTCGTTACTATTTTCCTACTATCTGTCATGAACATTTGGTGTATCATTGCTCGTTGGGAAACGACCTAGGATCACTTCCAAGTTACTACATTTTAATGTTTATTTGATTCGGGTACGGCCTCGATCACAACGGAATGGAAAAGGAGAAAGATGAATGGAGACGCCATTTCAAGTAGAAGATGAGTCTAGAAGAAGCTCACCACCATAGGAAGCCATGAAAAAGAGCTTGAAGGTAGAAGAAGATGAATGAAGGGAGAGGAAGAGAAGAGCACGAAATTTAGTGCCTCTAAAGAAGTCTGAACTTTCAAGTTTAATTCTCAAATGATCAAAGTTGAAAAAATGCACACACATGACCTCCATTTATAGCCTAAGTCTCACACAAAATTGGAGGGAAATTTGAATTTCTATTCAAATTTCACTTGAATTTGAAATTGAAGTTGTGGAGCCACAATTTCACTAATTATGATTAGTGAATTTTAACTATGGTTCAGCCCACTAATCCAAGATCAAGTCCAAGATTTTCCACTAAGTGTGCTTAGGTGTCATGAGGCATGTAAATTATGAAGGACATGCACAAAGTGTGACTATATGATGTGGCAATGGGGTGTAGCAAGCAAATGCTCACCTCCCCCTCTACAATTTAATTGGATTGGGCTTCTCCCAATTCAATTAAATTTATTTCCCAACACACACATCAAATATTCACTTAATGCATATGAAATTACAAAACTACCCCTAATACAAAAACTAGTCTAGGTGCCCTAAAATACAAGGGCTAAAAAATCCTACATTTCTAGGGTACCCTACCTAAATTATGGAACCCTAAATACAAGGCCCAAAAATAATGAAACCTTAATCTAATATGTACAAAGATAAGTGGGCTCATACTTAGCCCATGGGCCCGAAATCTATCCTAAGGCTCATGAAAACCCTAGGGCCTTCTCTTGCATCTATGGTCAATCTTCTTGGAGTCTTCTATCCAATGCCCTTGTGGGGTAGGATTGCATCATTCATATCCCCTTGAAAAGGATTTGACCTCAAATCCTAAGATTCTTGAAACTTTGGCATTCTTCCCTCAACACCTGTAAAAAGAATAAAAACATATATATTAGTGGTGTTTGGTATGTTGGGGTAAGGTAAGGTCTGAAAACCCATTTCCTGGGCATCTTCCCATGAGGGAACATGGTTCCTCACCAACTCAATGAGTGGTGCTACAAGTATAAAAAAATATGGGACAAACCTTTTGAAAAAGTTTGTTAAGTCATGGAAGCCCCAAATTTTCCTTATAGTTGGTGGAGTGGGCCACTCAGGAATGACCTTTATTCTCTTAGGGTTCGTGGGAACCCCTTGATCACTATAAAAAAATTAATGAAAGTAATGCAATAAAGCATACCTTTTTTCTGTATTTTCATGTTGATTATTCCTACCAAAAAGTACGACAAACCTACGGTGTCCCATATGAGCACCTAAGTTTGTATTGAAACTAAAAATAAGAACAAACCTACCTAATGAGTCACTATGTATGTGAATCATGAAGATTTTGGATGCATGGGTGATTTTACAAAAGAGGGTTGCACCACTCAATACATTCATCATACCACCTATCATAGGGATTCGATGCCTCATAATACCTATTTTGGGTACCAACAAAACACAAGGAGTTAAACTCTTACGAACCAAACCCTCATCCAACAAATCATTTACTTAAGGAATAACCTCAAGCTTAAGAGGTATGGCAGTGCTAAGGGATGTTTCCCTTGATAGGAGAAGGTATAAAGATTGTTTAAGAAGGAGTGCTCTTTTGATATTACCTTTTGTTGCAAAATGATTTTCCTTCTTAACAATATTCTTGGAGGAATCCTTTTCCTCTTTTTCCTTCCCCTTGGCCTTTGAAGACAAGGCCTTACTATCCTTCTTTTTCTTTTGTTTTTCTAGTTTTTCTTCCTCATCCCTCTTATCTTTCATAGTTAGTTGATCTTTGGCCACCTATGAAGGTGTTTGAGGATGCAACACAAATTTAGTGCTAAGATGGGTGAGGGTAATCTCATTAGTTAGGCCATTATAATTGATCTTCCTATCAAATTGTCATGGCCTTCCTAAAAGAATATGCCCTGCCTCCATAGGAACTATATCACAATTTACTTCATCCTTATATGTCCCAATGGAGAAAGGTACCTTCACTTGTTGGTTAACTATCATTTCCCCTTGCTCATTGAGCCATTAAAGTTTATAAGGTTTTGGGTGGGGAATGATAGTGAGGTTCAACTTGGAATCCAATCTTGTGCTACAACAATTGCAACAAGATTCGCTATCTAAAATGAGAGAAAAAGTTTTATCTAAAATTTTGCATCTTGTATGAAAGATGTTCTTTCTTTTGGATTGAGATAGATCACGAGATTGACCTCCAAGGAGCCTTCAAACCATTAGGAGGTCACCTTCTTGATAGGGGTAGACTTCCTCACTAGACTCTTCACCCCTTACTTCTTCTTCACTTCCACTAGAGGAAGGGAAAGAAGTAGTCTCCTCTTGACTACTATAAATGTCTTGAGTCCTCATAATCATAATTTTCTTTGTGGGGCATTGAGAGGCAATGTGACCTCTCCCAAGACATTTAAAGCATTTAATGTTACTAGTCCTTTCTTGGGACATAGTCTTAGGGGTGGATTTCTCTATGGTATTACCCTTATTTTCCTTGAGTTTTGAAGGTGCAGCCCCCAAAATTCCTTGGGCTTGATCCTTCCTTGGATAAGAGTGAAAGCCATAAGATTTTGAAGAAGGCTTTCTTTTAAGTTGTTGCTCTACTCTTATACAAAGTTGGACTAGCTCATCTAGGTCCCTATATGGAAGGAGTTCAACCTTGTCCCTCACTTCCATGTTAAGCCCACTAAGGAACCTAGCTATGCTTGTTCTTTCCTCCTCCCTAAGTCCAGCTCTTAAAATGAGTAGTTTCATTTGTTGTCTATATTCCTCAACACTCACACTCCCTTGTCTAAGCCTTTTCCCTCACTTATATTCTTCAACATTCTTCAACATTCTTTTAAGTTGTTGCTCTACTCTTATACAAAGTTGGACTAGCTCATCTAGGTCCCTATATGGAAGGAGTTCAACCTTGTCCCTCACTTCCATGTTAATCCCACTAAGGAACCTAGCTATGCTTGTTCTTTCCTCCTCCTTAAGTCCAGCTCTTAAAATGAGTAGTTTCATTTGTTGTCTATATTCTTCAACACTCATACTCCCTTGTCTAAGCCTTTAGAGCATGTCTACAAGCTCCCTTTCATAGTAGGAGGGAATGTACCTCTTCCTAAGGGCATTCTTAAGATCATTCCAATACTCTACTAAAGGATCCCCATTAATCCTTCGTTCCCTAACAAGGGAAGTCCACCAATAGAGAGCATACTCTTGAAAGCTAAGGGTAGCCAATGGAACTTTTCTCTCTTTGCTAATATGATGGCAAGCAAAGAGTTGTTCAACCTTCATTTCCCAATCTAAGTAGGCCTCAACATTATCTTTTCCATGGAAAGATGAGAGGCTAATGTTAACCTCTTGAGGCCTTCTATCCTTTTCTCTTCTTTGGGAGTGATGTTTAGTATATCAACTATGGCGCCCTCTATAATAGTCGCTAAGTTCTTCACTTAAATTCTTGCAAGATTCATGACTACTATAGGAGGCATGTTTTTCTCTTTTCATTTCTTTCATTATTTTTCTTCTTTCTTCCTCTCTTATTTTCTCTCTTTCATCTTGACTTATTTCTTCCACTCTTTTTTACCTTTTTCGTTTCTCTCTTGTTTTTCTTTCCACAACTTAAGGGATCTCAACTCATCTAATATCTTATACAAGGGGTCCTTAGGAGTAGAACCCTCACCATTAACACTAGATGAAGAATGAAGACTCATGTTGGTTCCTAAGTTATGGTTCTTTCTTGTTGGGGGTTTGAAAACAAAAGGTAAAAGAAACTATGGTTGAAACTAGCCAAAATAAACACTAAAAGAGGTGTGAAAAATAAGGTAAAAACTAATTGGTAAAAGGCAAACTATCTAGGTGGCTTTACAATGGACGGTAAAGGAAATAAGCTATGAAAGTAAGCAAGAAATGTAAACTAGGAGAATCCTAAGAGTGTTTGGATGACCACATTTAAGGTTCCCAACAAAACACTCACAATCCTAAGGGAAAATTGCCTAAAATTATTACACACAAATGGAAGTAGGGTGACCTATTGGAGGCTCCCAACTTACTTCCAATGAAAGGCCTTTTTGTTACAAAATTTGAAAGCAATGAAAGTAAGTAAATTGTCAATTACAAAATTACAACAAGGTTCTCAATTTTGTGGTTGTTCTCTCTTTGGTGATTCACTCAATTTGGAGTGCTTCTTAGTCCAATAGCTCTTAAGGTGGTTTTCCCCTTGCTTCTTGACTCAAATTCTTCAAGGGATGACACCAATCCTCCTTTCTAATTCCCTATATGACAACTCACAAACAAGGAAACAAAGAGACAAGCAATAACCAAAGACCAAAAAAATGAAATGAAAGCTAAACCAATATAGTTTTAACAAGACAAATTTTCAAGGATTATTCAACAATGAAAAGCATATAAAAGCAAGCTAGGACTCAAAGAGAAACTTAGAATGACTCTAGAGTAAAGTAAAAAAAACTATAAAAAAAAGACTCAAGAAACCTCTAGTTTTGGAATTTGTTTTCACAGTAATTTTCAATTGAAATTTCAAAACTAAGATTGGTATAAAATAGGCACCAATTATAGAACAAATTTTGAGCCAAAACAATAAGCACACTTCGCTTTCACTTTTTTTCTTGGACACTGATTTTTCTGCCAACTTGTGTGATTTTTCTTATTTTTTCCTTTTATCCAAATAGCTTGTTTATTTTTTTATTATTTTAGTCCTGATGTCTAGAAAATTCAGTAAAATTTTAAGCTCAAAACTCGTAGTGACCAATTCCCAGAAATTTATACAAGTTCGTATGTTCAAGCTGCCAGCACCAGCGATTTCAACCTAGAAATCAAGAGTAGTGTTTATGTTGCTTAAGGCTTGGATAGTTACAATTTGTGTTTGCTTATGCTCAATTTTCTTGAATAACACAATTCAATAGATCTTAAGACTTATTTTGATTCACAAATTCAGCCACAACTCAGCACCACAACTCAACTTCATCATAGGCATCATGTAGGAAACATAGAAAACAAAAAAAAAGTTCAACAACAAGACTACTTCTAGGAATTGATTTAGAACATGTTATGAACTAAATAGCATGTATGAATTAGACTCAAAATTCAAAAGATAGGCTAAGAATGACAAGAATACGTGAATAAATGTATCTAGAATTCAATCAACAAAATAAAAATTCAACACAAACTTAGAACATATTGTGATAATTATTATGACTAAACATGACTCTAAGACAACATGGATTAAGTGATTTACACTTAGATTTTTGTTTTCTTTTTCTAATCAATATTTTGGAAGAAAATTTAGATCTAAAGGTTCAGCACAAGAATATTATGACTGAAAAATGATAGAACCTAAAATCAACACAAAAACATGATTCAAGAGTAGATTTATAGAATTTGAACCATAGAAATGAAAGAACAAGTGTAGATCTAAGATTTAATCAGTTTTTTTTAATCTATTCTAAACAGCACCAAACCACAAGACAATGGAGGATATACATGGAGAATAAGATGAATAACAAGGAATTAAAGGGAATTGACTGAACAAAAAGATAGAGGAAGCAAAAGAACATCACCTAGATGAAGAGGCTTTGATACCACATGACGTAGCTCCATATGGAGCTTGTAGGCCTTGGATCTTCTTTACCAATGGATTCCTTTACTTCTTGAGGTCTGATTGCAGTGGAATGGAGAAGGATAAAGATGAATGGAGACGCCACTTCAAGTAGAAGATGAGTCTAGAAGAAGCTCACCACCATTGGAAGCCATGGATAAGAGTTTGAAGGTAGAAAAAGATGAATGAAGGGAGAGGAAGAGAAGAACATGAAATTTAGTGCCTCTAAAGAATTCTGAACTTTGAAGTTTAATTCTCAAATGATCAAAGTTGAAAAAATGCACACACATGGCCTCCATTTATAGCCTAAGTCTCACACAAAATTGGAGGGAAATTTTAATTTCTATTCAAATTTAACTTGAATTTGAAATTGAATTTGTGGAGCCAAAATTTCACTAATTATGATTGGTGAATTTTAGCTATGGTTCAGCCCACTAATCCAATATCAAGTCCAAGATTCTCCACTAAGTGTGCTTAGGTGTCATGAGGCATGTAAATTATGAAGGACATGCATAAAGTGTGACTATATGATGTGGCAATGGGGTGTAGCAAGCAAATGCTCACCTCCCCCTCTAAAATTTAATTGGATTGGGCTTCTCCCAATTCAGTTAAATTTATTTCCCAACACACACATCAAATATTCACTTAATTCGTGTGAAATTACAAAACTACCCCTAATACAAAAACTAGTCTAGGTGCCCTAAAATACAAGGGCAAAAAATTCTACATTTCTAGGGTACCCCACCTAAATTATGGAACCCTAAATACAATGCCCAAAAATAATGAAACCTTAATCTAATATGTACAAAGATAAGTGGGTTCATACTTAGCCCATGGGCCCGAAATCTACCCTAAGGCTCATGAGAACCTTAAGGCATTCTCTTGAATCTATGGCCTAATCTTCTTGGAGTCTTCTATCCAATGACCTTGCGGGGTAGGATTGCATCAATTCTGAGTAAGAAAATTTAAATTTTTAAATAAAATTTGGATCTGGCATGACATTTATGCTATTCACTAAATCAAATGCATTGTATTGTACTTTTATTTTAATTTGCTAATGAAGTTACTGTTGTTGTCTTTATGCTGAGATTTAATGCTTGAAGATGGCTTTCTACAACCTATTCTAAATTTGATTTTTTATTCTGAGACTGACATCATTTTTTGGCTTGGAAAAATTGGTAAGATTGTTGGGCATGTTGATACAAATCAATTGAAAAATAACATGGCTACTATATCACCCAACGATCATTTTATTGCGGCCGCAACATTTACTGTAGATGTGAAGGTTAGATTTAATGTGAAAATCTATTTAATTTATTATGGCTTACTAATATATCTTAATGTAAGGAAATATGGAAGCAATGACTTCCAAGATTATTTTAATGATGCCAAAGAATCAAGAGTTAAACAAGTTCCAAAGAATCAGGAGTCAAAAAGCTTTCAGAATCAAGTTTCAAAGAATCAAGATTCAAGAATAATCAAGTTTCAAGATTCAATCAAGTTTCAAGAATCAAGATCAAGATTCAAGAATCAAGAGAAGACTCTATCAAGAAAAGTACTAAAAAAGTTTTTCAAAACATTGAGTAGCACAAGAATTTTTCACAAAATCTTTTACCAAAGAGTTTTACTCTCTGGTAATCGATTACCAGAAGGAAGTAATCGATTACCAGCAGCCAGCATTGTTTTCAAAACTGATTTACAAAGCTGTAATCGATTACCATAATCATGTAATCGATTACCAATGTTTTAAAATGTTAGATTTCAAATTTCAAGAGTCATAACTAGTGATAAAACATTTTCAAATCATTTTAAACTTGTGTAATCGATTACACAATACTTGTAATCGATTACCAGTGTTTCTAAACGTCTTGATTTTCAAATTTAAACATGAAGAGTCACATCTTTTGATGTGTAATCGATTACACTATAATGGTAAGCGATTACCAGTGACTGATTTCGAAAAATAAATTTCAAATGTCACAATTTTTAAAGTGACTTGTTTCTAAAGAGTTTTTCAAAAGTCACAACTTTTTAAGTGACTAGTTTTCAAAAGAGTCACAATTTTTAAAAGGTAACTAGTTTTAAAGAAATTGCCAAAGAGTCACAAACTTTAACTTGAGTCATCAAATGATTATAAATATGTGACCATGGCATGAATTTCAATAACGTTTTTTTACAAAACTTTCTGATTCATTTCTCTTCATCTTTCTAAGAGTTTTTGTTCAATACTTTCTCTTTCAAGAAAAGTTCATTGACCAAAAACTTGTGCTACTCTTCTTCTTCATTCACTTCTTCCTCTTGCCAAAAGAATCGAAGGACTAACCACCTGAGTTCTTTTGTGTCTCCCTTCTCCCTCTTCCAAGAGAATTCAAAGGACTAATCGCTTGGGAATTCTTTTGATTCTTCCCTTCCCCTTAAACAAAAGATTTCAAAGGACTAACCGTCTGAGATATCTTTTGTTTCCCCTTACAAAGATTCAAAGGACTAACCGCCTGAGAATTCTTTGTCCTAACACGTTGGAGGGTACATCCTTTGTGGCATAAGTAGAGGGTAAATCTACTTGGGTTGTTATACTAAGAACAAGAGAGGGTACATCTCTTGTGGATCAGTTCAAGTATAGGGAACATCCACTTGGTTGTTCAAAGAAAACAAGGGAGGGTACATCCCTTGTGGATCTTTGGCTTGTAAAGGATTTTACAAGGTTGAAAGAAATCTCAAGAACCGTTGGTTGCTTGGGGACTGGATGTAGGCACGGGTTGTGGCCGAACCAGTATAAATCTTGTGTTTGTCTTCTTCTTCCCTACACTTTTTAATTTCCACTGTATACTTTTAATTTCCGCTTTTACTTTTGGTTAAGTTATTATTTTTGTTCTTTACTTTCTTAACTTAGTAGTAAAAGCCTAATTGAATCTAGTAATATTAAGAAGGATAGTTTTTAATTAATCAAGACACATTTATAATTAATTCAACCCCCATTCTTAATTATTCCGATGCCACTTGATCCAACAAGTGGTATCGGAGCAGGTATCTTGAGAAAAATTTCACAACTTCAAGATTCATGGCTTCCTCAAATTCTTTGTTTCCTGAAGGAAACTCGATCCATAGGCCACCTATCTTTAATGGTGAGGGTTACCACTATTGGAAAACCCGAATGCAAATCTTTATTGAAGCCATAGATTTAAACATTTAGGAAGCAATAGAAATAGGACCTTATGTACCCACCATAGTAGATGCAAGCACTAGCACAACAACTGAAAAACCTAGAGATAAATGGACTGAAGAAGATAGAAGAAGAATCCAATATAATCTTAAAGCCAAAAACATTATTACGTCTGCCCTAGGAATATATGAATATTTTAGAGTGTCAAACTATTCAAATGCAAAGGAGATGTGGGATACTCTCCAACTTGAACATGAAGGCACCACTGATGTGAAAAGATCTAGAGTCAACACCTTTACACATGAATATGAACTATTTAGGATGAACATTAATAAGAACATCCAAAACATGCAGAAAAGATTCATACACATAGCCAATCACCTTGCCTCCTTAGGAAAAACCTTTCCAAATGAAGATTTAATCAATAAAGTTCTGAGACGCTTAAGTAGGGAATGGCAGCCCAAGGTAACTGTTTCTGAAAGTAAAGATCTTTCCTCTATGTCTCTTGCCACTCTTTTTGACAAATTGCAGGAACATGAAATGGAACTTCAATGTCTCAACCAAAATGAAGAGACCGACAAAAGGAAAAGAAGCATAGCACTCAAAGCCTCCTCTTCAATGCAAGAAGAAGAAGAAGAAGAAGAATTTGATGATGAAGAGGACTTCTCACTCTTTGTGAAGAAGTTTCATAAATTCGTTAAAAATAGAATAATGGAGAGAAGCCATAACTTTAACAATGGGAAGAGATTTCAAGAAGTTTCTCCAACACTTAAATGCTATAAGTGTAATCAACCCGGTCACATAAAGGCAAAATACCCCTCAAATGAGTCATGGCCCGAGAAGAATGAGAAGAAAAGCTATAAAGAAAGAAGATCTAAGAAGGCGTATATTGCATGGGATGACAATGACTCATCCGATGGTTCGGAGAAGGAGATCAACCTTCTATCCAAGGACTGTGAAAGTGATGAGAACATCTCTCAAGAAGTTTAAGTAAGAAAAACAAAAGTCTGACTTCCATCTTTAAAGATCTAAGTACTTGAATCATGAAAAAGGTAACATCAAAACCATTCTCTTTTAAATTTAGTTGGTTGAAACTTTCCTTTCAATTAACTTGTTTATGATGACTAAGAAAATTTTATTTGTTTGTCTTGGTTGATTACTATTGTGAATTTTGTGCTTAAATGTTTGATTGAGTTAATTTTTTCTTTTTCAAAGCATGAAGTTTATTATTAAAACAAATACTTGATAGTGCCTATGATTCTTGCATGATTTTTAGTATGATATGTGAATTACTTGCTTAAAATTCATTCATAATGTTTTTTTTCTAAAATCTATTATGTTATATATATTTATTTTCATATAAGAGTTTTTTGATATAAAGTATTTTGACCTCTTTTCAAATCCAAAGTTTTCACATCTAACTGCAGTAAAAGGAATCATAAGATATCTCTTAGGAACAATTAACTAAGGATTATGGTACCCAAAAAATTCTTTATGCAATTTAGTAGGATACTTAGATTTAGATTTTGTTGGATCTAAAACAGATAGGAAGAGTACTAGTGGCACATGTCAATTCATAGGATCTGCTCTTGTCTCTTGGCACAACAAGAAGCAAAATAGTGTAGCATTATCCACAGCCGAAGCAGAATACATCTCTGCTGGTAGTTGTTGTGCACAAATTCTATGGATGAAACAACAACTATCTGATTATGGGATTGTATTAGACCATATTCCTATAAAATGTGACAACACAAACACCATAAATATATCTAAGAACCTAGCTCTCTACTCTAGAACCAAGCACATAGAAATTAGGCATCATTTTCTTACAAATCATGTCCTAAAAGGTGACTGTGTTCTAGAATTTGTAGATACCAAAAATCAACTCGTAGATATCTTCACAAAACCATTACCCAAAGATTCCTTCTACACCATTAGAAGAGAATTAGGACTTCTAGATGCCAATGACTTAGACAAATGATTTATTTTATGTTATGATGACTTATGACTTGTTTAATACACATGCTTATATTATGTCTTGTGAATAATTTATGACATTATGTTATTTATTTATTCTCTGAACATTGGTTATGTTTTAAGTACTTACATAATTATGACTGAACTTGATTTTTTTTATTTGGTTGTTTATGGTTATGTGTGTTAAACTTAAATATTTTTTATGATATATATATCTAGTGGTATGTACTTACATTTGGTATTGTGTTGTATGTATGTTTTCGAATTATTCATGTATGTTTTATATTACGCACTTTGGCCTTTTTGATGTTGCCAAAGGGGGAGAGAAAAATGGGTATTTTAGAAATCAAGATATTATATTTTCAAAGCTTTAAAATTAAGCATAAATTCAAAAAGAAAGAAGGAGAAAGAGATGAGTGAACGATAGAACAAAACTTGTATGTATCCTCTTGATTTCAGGATTGTCATCATCAAAAAGGGGGAGATTGTGGAAGCAATGACTTCCAAGACTATTTTGATGATGCCAAAGAATCAAGAGTTAAGCAACTTCCAAAGAATCAGGAGTCAAAAATCCTAAAGAATCAAGTTTCAAAGAATCAAGATTCAAGAATAATTAAGTTTCAAGATTCAATCAAGATTCAAGAATAATCAAGATCAAGATTCAAGAATCAAGAGAAGACTCTATCAAGAAAAGTACTAAAAAAGTTTTTCAAAACATTGAGTAGCACAAGAATTTTTCACAAAATCTTTTAACAAAGAGTTTTACTCTCTGGTAATCGATTACCAGAAGATAGTAATCGATTACCAGTTGCCATAATTGTTTTCAAACTGATTTACAAAGCTGTAATTGATTACCATAATCATGTAATCGATTACCAATGTTTTAAAACGTTAGATTTCAAATTTCAAGAGTCACAACTAGTGATAAAACATTTTCAAATCATTTTAAACTTGTGTAATCGATTACACAATACTTGTAATCAATTACCAGTGTTTCTAAATGTTTTGATTTTCAAATTTAAACATGAAGAGTCACATTTTTTGATGTGTAATCGATTACACTATAATGGTAATCGATTACCAGTGACTGATTTCGAAAAATAAATTTCCAAAAGTCACAATTCTTAAAGTGACTTGTTTCTGAAGAGTTTTTCAAAAGTCACAACTTTCTAAGTGACTAGTTTTCAAAAGAGTCACAACTTTTTAAAGGTGACTAGTTTTAAAGAAATTGTCAAAGAGTCACAAACTTTAACTTGAGTCATTAAATGATTATAAATATGTGACCATGGCATGAATTTCAATAACGTTTTTTTTACAAAACTTTCTGATTCATTTCTCTTCATCTTTCTAAGAGTTTTTGTTCAATACTTTCTCTTTCAAGAAAAGTTCATTGACCAAAAACTTGTGCTACTCTTCTTCTTCATTCACTTCTCCCTCTTGCCAAAAGAATCGAAGGACTAATTGCCTGAGTTCTTTTATGTCTCCCTTCTCCCTCTTCCAAGAGAATTCAAAGGACTAATCGCCTGAGAATTCTTTTTATTCTTCCCTTCCCCTTAAAAAAAAGATTTCAAAGGACTAACCGCCTGAGATATCTTTTGTTTCCCCTTACAAAGATTTAAAGGACTAACCGCCTGAGAATTCTTTATCCTAACACATTGGAGGGAACATCCTTTGTGGCACAAGTAGATGGTACATCTACTTGGGTTGTATACTGAGAACAAGAAAGGATACATCTCTTGTGGATCAGTTCAAGTGGAGGGTACATCCACTTGGTTGTTCAAAGAGAACAAGGGAGGATACATCCCTTGTGGATCTTTGGCTTGTAAAGGATTTTACAAGGTTGAAAGAAATCTCAAGAACCGTTGGTTGCTTGAGGACTGGATGTAGGCACGGGTTGTGGCCGAACCAGTATAAATCTTGTGTTTGTCTTCTTCTTCCCTACACTTTTTAATTTCCGTTGTGTACTTTTAATTGTCGCTTTTATTTTTGGTTAAGTTATTGTTTCTGTTCTTTACTTTCTTAACTTTGTAGTAAAAGCCTAATTGAATCTAGTAATATTAAGAAGGATAATTTTTAATTAGTCAAGACACATTAATAATTAATTCACCCCCCCCCCCCCCCTCTTTCTTAATTATTCTGAGGCCACTTGATCTAACAGGAAACATAGAGACACAACTAGTACTATGCAGTAAGAGGAATCCTTTAAGCTTAATGTCTTATTTCTTAGTAGCCAGAGTTGAATGCCAGATTTAGTGAGTTGCTGACATGTCTTATTTCTTATTTAAGCCATTGGGTGAATCCTTGGCTTGAACCTGACCCACAAACCTGACATGTACCCTTGTGACTCTTTGGGTATATTAGGATGAGTTTCTGAAATGTAGCAGTGAGTCTGTTAAGGGATGACACATAATTTTCCTACTCTAGAACGAATATAGTGGCAAGCATATATCCCTTGAAACTACATTGTACAACTTGTGAAAGCCAAACTCAATTAAATTAAATATCCTTTGAATGCTTGATTTGTGTGGTTTGTAATTGAAATTAGTGGAGCATTAACATTGTAAGCTATATCAAACCGAGGTTAATATTGCAACCACTTTTAGTTCATCATTGACATGAATAGAGATTAATACAGTTGTCTAATAATTTGCTAGATGGCCTTGGGGAGCCTCTCAATACATCACTATTATCATAAATGTACCTTTTATTATATTTCTGATTGACAACTTTTATCAGAATGTTACTGCTTCTGTTCTTAAAAGATTCCTTAATGTATTCTCCACCTTTTGTTGTTTACTATGTTTGGCACATCTAGGAGATTGTATATGCAAATGATGGATCTGTGAAGAAAGTTTTAAATGTTATGCATCTTAAGGGGCATAAGGTTTAATATTAGCATTATTATTTTGGAGTTATTTAAAATTTAGTTTAAGCTCCTATTTTTACATATTTCAAGCCAAAAAATTTAAAGATTATATTTTCCTCCAAATGCATTGCATTTTTTGTTTATATAAGAGGTATATTATACATTAATTTTCATGATGCAGTACAGTCTTATATTTTCATGTATTACATTAGAATATCATGGATTAATGGAAATTTCATGAGCATGATGTGCACACATGTGTGTGATTTTCAATTTAAACAAAATAATAAAGATGGTCTATTTTTACATGCAAGCATATTAGTTGTCTCTGTGTGTGAGAGAGAAATTTGCAATTTAAACAAAAATAATAAAGATGATGTTCCTATTATCATCTTTTTGACTATGATTTATATATTTATTGCTTGTGCAAGTGTCAAAGTGTTGTGACTTGGTTATGCTTTATGCCAAACTGTGAGCAAATAATCACTGCATCCAAGGATGGTTCAATGAGAATATGGAATATCAATGGTAAGCAAATTTTGAATCACATTCAAAGACGGTTCTTACGTAATAACCGTTTTTGAAGATACACATTTAAAGATGGTTCTTATGTAATAATCATCTTTGAAGAGACACATTTAAAAATGGTTCTTATGTAGTAACCGTCTTTGAAGAGTCACATTCTAAGACGATTCTTATGTAACAATTGTCTTTGAATGTGACTCTTCAAAGATGGTTATTACATAAAAACCGTCTTTGAATATGCATGTTTTTTAAGATGATTTATTTTGAAACCATCGTCATAGTCAAACACTTTTAACATCGTTGCCTTCAAAGACAGTTCAACAACCATCGTTAAATGTACATTACAACCGTCGTTAAAAATCTTATTTCTAGTAGTGCATGTTACAATTCCAAAATTGTGATTGTCGGGAATATCATGTAAACATTTAGTGTGACAAAAATATGAAGAAAGAAATCGGTGGGGTTCTTATCCAAGGAGAAGGTGGAGTGCTAAGAGTCGTCTGGTCTCAACTCGCATTCCTACTGAGATTCAGAAAAGAAAATGAAATGAAAACTAAAATGAGAAATCTGACGGTAACAAAACCATAACAGAAAAAATTATTCCAACATACTTTCATCTTCAACTTTCCCTTTGACAAATATCATTGTTTATTTATCTTATATATGATGTAATGCATTTTTCTATAAATAAATTGTTAAACAAAAAATATAATCATTTTAAAAAAATTAAATGACACAAAATAATTATATTTGATAAAATAATAATATTAAAAGTTTTAATTATTTTATTAATGTAAGAATAATATTAAAAAAATAAGTCAATAAATTTTTTAAAAAAATATATAATTTTAACTAAACAAAATATTTTTTTTATTTTAAAAAAACAAACCCTAAAGAAGTCGAGTTTCCCAATCCGGACTTCTCGCCATCAACACAAAGAAATGCATTTCAGGATTTAATTTTCAAAGTGGTGTATATTAGAAAAATAGAGGAGAAAAAAGATACATTTCAAGAAAAATTCCCATATAGTTGTATATTGCACCAGAGATCATAGCACAACCATATCCATGCACCCCCTCACAGTGTCACCAATTCTTCCTCAAAGTTTTCATTGTTCAAGATACAAACGTTCCTCTCCTTCCACAAACACCATGTAATTGCATACCACACCACAAACCACCTTTGTTCCTTACTTTTTCTTTCCTTGTCATCCACACTTCATGAGTTCTACAGTTAGGGAATGAATAAGATGAAGTTTAGGAAACACTACTAGAAAATAGGACTTTGACATCGGTTATTAAGGACTTTCAACATCGGTTATTAACCAATGTTGAAAGTACCAACGTTGAAAGTAATACTGTTAACACTGGTTTTAGAAAACCGATGTTAACATAAAATGACAACATTGGTTTTTAGTAAAAACGGATGTTGTATGTATATATTAACATCGGTTTTCCAAAAATCGATGTTGGTATTCAGCAAACAACATCGGCTTTTAGTAACAGACGTCGGTTTTTTGAAAAAACCAATGTTGTGTGATCAACAAAAATATCAGTTTTATAGAAACCGATGTTGTTAATGAAGTTTAACATCAGTTTTTTCAAAAACCGATATTAATATATACATACAACACCGGTTTTAAGTAATAATCGATATTATTTTTAGGATTTTTTTAATGTGTTGTCTGTTTTATTAATAACTCCAAATTAACTTGCAAATTTAAAATTAGAACCACAACAAATAATTTTGAAACAGTTTTTATCAAAAATTCCATAAAAATTTTATTATTTACTATGAATCGAAAGAATATTTAATGTGCATATAACATGAATTGTAAAAAATGTAAATTAACTAAACTACAATTCCAAAATTGTTTAAACACTAATTGTTTCATTATGAACTTTAAAATAATAGGTTGCCGACTGGATGTGAAGCGCCTTCAATCTCTCTAGTGCCAATGGTCTAGCATCATTGAAATACTGCATGATATAATAAAACATAAGTCAATAATATATAATACCAATTAAAACAAAATGAAATACATTTGAATTAAACAATTGCAGTTTCCCAATTATTCTGGAAACTTCCTAAGATTATAGTTGACATCTAGTGCATGACGTAATACCAACACTTAGTGCTTCCTTTTTGTCCATTACACTAAATACACTATGAAATTTAAATATTTAATGTTGAGTACAAATTAGTCTACACAGTATTAAAATATAACTAGAAACATTGTTTAAATGACTTACTTTAACAATAATCCACCTAGCAACAACCTTGGATTTACTTTGTCGAGTATCGCCAAGTCCTTTCAAAGCACTGTTCAATACAAACATGAATGCATATTATACAATTAAAATATTCATGTTTCCGACTAATGCTAATGCAAATGTATTGAAAAATAGAACTAATTTGTTAATTATTCCTTTGAGGTAGTTGTCTGGTCTATTATACAACGACCAAAACCAGATGACAACATTTTCCTCAAACAAAATGATGACCATTTGCTAATGTGCACTACAGTAGAGAACAATATAAGTTATTATACTATTATACATTATTTAAATTTATTTGTTTAGTTTAACTTACCCATTCAAGTAGGCTCCTAGGTACACCTCCCTCTTTGATTTTTACATTCAATTCTTAATATAACTTTATGATTCAAATTGCGATTGTCCAACACTCTGTATGGACAGTGACTCGAGGAATCCATACACATCAACATTCCCCGCTCGCATACTTGTCTCAGTCATATGCCTATTGTTGTTAAAATAAAGTAAATTATGTATGAATTTCAAACAATTAGTTAGGCAATAAACAATAATGTCAATTGACTTACAAATCCTTCATTGTATAACAGAGATATTGAGACATGGACCACTTTTTGCTATTTCAGACAGATTTTCATGCTTTATGTACAAGGGAAAGTTGTCATTAAACACCCCAAAGATGGTAGCATCCCACATAACCCACAACAACTTAAGAAAAAGTTATGGGATGATCAATGTCATCAGATATAGGGGATCATCGACATGATCATCTAGCCTATGTGCAGGTTTTGCTGGTCCCACAGCTCCCTGTTTATCCAATATAGTTAATTAACATAATATATATACAGTGAACACTTTAATTGGAAAAAAAACATTTAATGACGGTGAAATACTTGTTCTAATAAACTCTTGACAAGATGTGTTGTCCAAGCAATGAAGGTGTTAAGTGTCTGCTCCACTAACTGAACCTCTTCAGTGGGTACAAAAACAGTAGCATCTGCATCTCTAACTTCCTCAACACCAACCTTGACTTGATCATGGCGCAAAGGGATGTTGTGAATGGTTGTCGACCCCTCATAAAGTCTTCCTAGGGCAACCAGGCGGGGAGGATTTTCTTCGACGTACAATCCACATTTTCTCTAAGTCACTCATGTATGAGTCGTTCCTTGAGGGATTAACACAACTCTCCTATGTGTTGACACAAGCAGCTGAAGGACTGTCATACCCAAATTTCGTCCGGGGACCATTGTTTGTCAGCATGCGACCTTCGTTTGACCACCTCAAAATGTTTAACACCCATCGTTGTGGAATCCATAAAGTTCTGAGATGTTTTAGGAAGAAACCAATCAAAAACACGAAAATGGGAGTGTATTTACCAAAGTGGGGTGTGTGTAAATAAACTGTTAGATTCTAATTTCATCTGAGGACCATTGTTGATCGCTTCGGAAGGCTTAACACTCATCGCGGTGGAATCCCTAAAGTTTCGTGAGATTTCAAAAAGAAAACAGCCAAAAACACAAAAACAGGGGGTGAACTTATCAAGATAGGGGTGTAAATAGAAATTAGAATCTAAGCCCTTCCGGAACATTTTGGAAGTTGGGTTGCTTAAGGAGGAAGCAAATGGGTGGCAAGCTCTTCCACATTGTTGAAAAATGGTTTTTGGGGCTTCCGTGATTTCCGTAATGCTTTCGTAAAATTTCTGAAAACCTTGGGTAAGCATATTTCACTTAACATTGGTGAAAGGGAAGAGAAAAAAAGATGAAAATCAAATCCGAAACACTTCCGTAAGGCTTCCGTAACTTTTCCGTAAAGTACGAAAAGGGGGGTGAACTTAGTAATTGGGATGCGCTTAGAAATCTTTCTCAAGAAGCCTCTAGGCGGCAAGCACCTCCCTTTTTCGCTATAAATAGGGGAGGGGGGGCTATTTCAAAATGTTCATGACTCCTAGGCTATGCATTTCGACTATTTTGGGTAAAAAAACATGTTTCCGAGAAGAAAAATCGAGTCGAAGTTCTTTCATAACGCTTTCAAGACATTTCCATGAGCAAATCTGTGAAGATTTTCCTCTGTTCTTCACCGTTCTTCGTCCGTTCTTCATTCGTTCTTCGTTCTTCAACTAGTAAGTGTTCCAATCCGAGACTTTCAATTCATTTCTTGTTTTGTTTGCTTTCATCTTCATCTCGTTCACTTTTGATTTTCTTTTCTTCCATTTTTAACGTCCTTTAACTGTTTATTTAAGTCATTATCTCGCCTCATTAATGATAAAATGAATTTCAACAGATCATTTGTGTTGTAATGTCGTTTAATCACTATTAAAGCAAAATCTATCCGATCGTTCACGCTGTAACCTTGGTTAAACCAAAAAAAGCAAAATAATAATAAAATAATTATAATATCTTGAAAAAATAATAAGTGAAATATTTTTTGATCGTGACACTGGCTCCAGCAGCATGCACACGACCAGGGTGTTTTGGTCACCCAATGGCAGCAGTTAGTACATCCCGACGTCCATGGGTGACAAAGGAACCCTGTGAGGCTTGCTCCTCCAAGGAATCCTATAACGAACACATTTATTGCTTTACTCAAATACATAATAAACATAAATAATTGCAAAGTACATTTGAAAGTGACTTACAATCTTGTCAGCAATTTCCTTTGCTGCCTCAGACGTCATTTGGCCAGTTTTCTTGGTGCGGGTTATCTTCCACTTCACGTGTCGTCTGATGGGAAATGGAGGATCAATCATGGTGTCAGTGCTTCCTGGCTGTCTAAGGACCAATATCATCATAGACAACATCATGTATTCTCGCTTCATGCATAACCAAGGAGGCAAATTGTAAATTACTAGCAAAACTAGCCACGAACTGTGTTGAGTGCTTAAACTGCCATATGGGTTCATTCCATCAGTGGCTAGTCTAGGCCTAAGATTTCTTGCCTCTTGGCCAAAATCCGGATATAAACGATCAATCTTCTTTCACTGGAAGGAATCAGCTGGATGACGGATCATTCCATCCCAGTTTCTCCTATTTGCATACCATGTAAGGTCTTTTGCATCGTCTCCATTAGCAAACAGACGCTTAAACCTTGAAATGATTGAAAGATACCACAACACCTTCGCTGGGGGCCCTTCATTGAGTTTTTATCACTATTACAGTCATCATCATTCTTCACTTTGTACCGTGATACCCCACACCTAGGGCATTTGTGCATTTCTTCAAACTCATGTCTGTACAGTATAAGACCATTAGGGTAAGCATGAATCTTCTGATATTCCATACCCATCGGACACAATATCTTCTTGGCATGATAGTAACTTTTTGGCAATGTGTTTTCCTCTGGAGGCATATCATGCACTACTTGAAGCAGTGAACTAAAGCTTTTATCACTCCACCCATATCTAGCCTTCATATTAACCAGACTTAACACCGCTGACAACAACGTTAAGGAATTCTTGCACCCCAGATACAAAGGCTTCTTTGAATCAATTTGTGATGTATCATACATAAAGCATGTACTTCCTGAAAAGACTCTTTTTCAAGATCACGAGTCATATTCTCCAAGCGATCTCCCATTTCTATATTAAACAGTTCAGATTGGGACCCACTCTGCATGTTTGTCAATTCACCATGTCATATCCATGTTGTATAATTCTTCTTAATCCCATCACACAAAAGATGCTCACATATGTCATCGAGTATTTATCGTCTCCCATTCAAACAATTTATGTACGGACAAAAAAATCTCCCATTTTCATCTGGTCAACTTCTTTCCGAAGAAAATTGTAAGAATTGTTCCACACCTTCCTCATACGCAAGGCTTATGCGACTTTCATTCATCCAACTTTGATCCATCTAAATAATCACACTATGATACTCACAAAATTATTCGATGCATGAAAATCTCACTTTTTCATTTAAGGTTTGACCCTATCCCATTTAGGAAGACATTTTATTATGGTAGATTCATACATCAAGGTTTAGATTATTTTATTAAATTTGACGAAATTTCGATAGCATTTCGCATTGATCTCTAAGTACACGACATGAAAGCGGTGACATTAAACATTGTTCCAAAATTTCATCAAATTCAACAAAATAATCTTAACCTTAATGCATGAATCTACCATAAAAATATGACTCTTCTCAAACTGTCCAAATGAACAATTCAAGATTCAATACAACGATTAATGCAAACTATCTGCAATAAACATTGTATTGAATCTCAAACGGGAATCTAAGGTTCACTCATGATGAACAAAATTTGTATATAAAACAAAGTACATTAATAACAAACAACAATGTACGAAAACATTGGTAACAAAAATAAGCATCAAAAGTTTATGAAAAACTTTAGTACCTATGATGATGATCAGTATAGTGTCCAACAACAAATGTTGTGATCACGATGCAAACAAGAAGACAAATAGTGGCTACAAATTAAATATTTCAATGCTAAGTGAGATATAAGACAAACTTGGATATATCAAGTAAAATTCGATCATATATATAAATTGAGATTTAGAAAAGCTCATGATCTTAGTCTTTTTTTCAAGCTTGATTGATGAGTTTCAACATATCTCCATTAGTGACAATTCCCTCAAACATCATCGTGCCTTTTTGTTCATATGAAAGAATGTGATCATGTCTTCCATTGGCAACCAGACACACTCTCACTCTCATCTGTATTTAGTATTTAAAAGCATTTTTTGTCCAATGATACTTGAACTACATTATTCTAACAACAACAACCGAAACATACATCTTACTATTCAAAATCCAAGAACATACATGTTGTACAAAATGCATAATTAGTTATGCAAGTTTTGAAACTGTGTAAGAGATTCATTTCTCCCTCTCCTCTCTCTTGTGTCACTCTCTTTTAAAAAATGCAGCTACATTGACCCCATTAAACACTCATTCTCACAACTTTCACCCCAAAATAGTCTAAATCAATTGCACTCAACATCCACCCCCTTAAATCAAACACCCCTTAGGGAACCAATTTTGTTGGTGAAACTTGCGGTATTTCAACAAAATATGTCAATTCTTAGGTTATACAGTGCTCAGTGTTGTAGAAGTAAGCTTCATGATGATGAATCAAGATTGATTCAAGTTGTTTTGATGATAACAAAGATGATGACAAAAAGCCCAAGAGAATGATTTCAAGATTGAGTCAAGAACAATTCAAGAATCAAGTGAAATTTGATTTCAAGATTCAAGAATCAAGTTTCAAGTTTCAAGAATCAAGAATCAAGAATAATCAAGATCAAGATTCAAGACTCAAGATTTAAGAATCAAGAGAAGACTTAATCAAGATAAGTACTAAAAAGTTTTTCAAAACATTGAGTAGCACATGAAGTTTTCACAAAATCTTTTACCAAAGAGTTTTTACTCTCTGGTAATCGATTACCAGTTTCCTGTAACCGATTACCAATGGCAAAGTTTGTTTTCAAAAGCTTTCAACTGAATTTACAATGTTCCAATTAATTTCAAAATGGTGTAATCGATTACAAGATTTTGGTAATCGATTACCAGTGTGTTTGAACGTTGAAATTCAAATTCAATTGTGAAGAGTCACATCCTTTCACAAAAATGCTTTGTGTAATCGATTACAATGATTTGGTAATCGATTACCAGTGATAAGTTTTGAATAAAAATCAAAAGATGTAACTCTTCCAATGGTTTTCAAGTTTTTCTAAAGGTTATAACTCTTCTAATGGTTTTCTTGACCAGACTTGAAGAGTCTATAAAAGCAAGACCTTGACTTGCATTTCTATAACTTAAGAACAATCATTACAATCCTTTACAACCTTTGAATCTCTTTAAGCATCTTCTTAAATTTATTCTTCTTCTTCCTTTGCCAAAAGCTTTCTAAAGTTTTCTGGTTTTCCAAACCTTGAAAACAAAAGTGTGCTATTCATTTTTCTTTCTCTTCTCCCTTTGCCAAAAAGAATTTGCCAAGGACAAACCGCCTGAATTCTTTTTGGTGTCTCTCTTTTCCCTTTTCCAAAAGAATGAAGGACTAACCGCCTGAATTCTTTTGTGTCTCCTTTCTCCCTTGTCAAAGAATTCAAAACGACACAGTCTGAGAATTCTTTTGATTCTTCCCTTTCCCTTATAAAAAAGATTTCAAAGGATTAACCGCCTGAGATATCTTTTGTATCCCCCTTCACAAAGTTTCAAAGGACTAACCACCTCAGAACTTTATCTTAACACATTGGAGGGTACATCCTTTGTGGTACAAGTAGAGGGTACATCTACTTGGGTTGTTGTAACTGAGAACAAGAGAGGGTACATCTCTTGTGGATCAGTTCTAGTGGAGGGTACATCCACTAGGTTGTTCAAAGAGAACAAGGGAGGGTACATCCCTTGTGGATCTTTGCTTGTAAAGGATTTTACAAGGTTGAAAAGAAATCTCAAGGACCGCAGGTCGCTTGGGGACTGGATGTAGGCACGGGTTGTTGCCGAACCAGTATAAAACTCTTGTGTTTGTCTTCTTCTTCCCTACACTCTTTAATTTCTGCTGTGCACTTTAATTATCGCTTTTACTTTTGGTTAAGTTTACATTTCTGTTCTTTACTTTCTTAGCAACACAGTAAAAGCCTAAGAAGGATAAATTTTAATTTGTAAAGGTCTAGTAATAATTAATTCAACCCCCCCTTCTTAATTATTCCGATGCCACTTGATCCAACAAGTGTAAATGAAAAAATTGTCACTAAATTGATCACATTCTCTTGACGCAATGTAATAAGCTCCCAACAAAGTTTGATATTCAACATTCTCATATTGTACACTATCCATAAGAAAAGGAAAAAAAAAACTTTTAGCCATATCTATTGGATGAAGTATAAGGAAAGGAAAATAATAATTTTACATCCTTGATACATACGTGTATAAATTGCACCATTAAAAAATAGTACAGAAAATAAAGTATTATCAATATATATACAAGGTGACCAATTTTATATCCTCAACTTCATGCCTATATTAATAACTGCACATGAAAGAAACAAAGATCAAACTCAAAATCACTTATTCATCAAGGTATCAATCAAATTATGATAGAAATTTGTTGATATTAATAACTACAAATGGAAGAAACAAATATCAAACTTGCAATCACCTAGTCATTCAAGGTATCAATCAAACTGCTATACATTGACATGAACCAAATTTTATAGCCACATAAACTCTATATCTATGATAGGAAGCCAAAAATAGTTGGGAGTGGAGTTTACGTGCAGTTCCTGGCAGCAAACACAGATTAGCAAGCATCTATCAAGTAACTGGATTGTATTCATAGAGGAAAATAGCTAGTTTATCCCTTTATCCATTTGTGCAAAAAATTGTCATTCAACGTGATGCACTCAACTCTAAGTAAAACTATTTACAATTGTTGTCCACATTGCTGAGTTATTGAAACCTCAACTTCCTGAAAATACAGGATGTATTATATTACTGCTAGGAGAACTTAGCCCCAGCCATAGGCCAAAAAAATATTTAAAAGAAACTATCAACAATTTATCTTAAATGCATAAATCACTAAGATCTAATTCCTTCCAATTAATGATTGCAAGGCATACATCAAAATCTAGGAAAACAACCACAAACATTGGCTACTAGCATGAATATATAAAAGAATCAAAATGGTATACATAGATTTGTTTGCAAAAAGTTATTATCGGTAGAATCTATAAAATATAATTAAGAAAATCAACTGAACAAAGCTTCCTCCCTCAATCACACTCAAAAACCAATCTACACCCAAAATGCACGAACTCACATGCCATATACATAAGAGACACACATAATTGTAGTAGGATTACTAAACACATAATTTGGCTTCACACAATTATGTACAAAACCTAGTTACCACCCCACCATAATTAGACTCAGCTTAGTTTCAATTTCAAATGCCTACTACCCAGACAAACAATATGGAAGTCTTCTCGGGCACCGTGGCAAACTTGAGTTGTTCAAGTTCTCCTTCAGGTGATGAGAACCTTGTTATGCAAGCCTAAGTGCACACACATAGTCGTAAGCAAGCCTTTGTGTGAATAAAACCCAAAATGTGAATAAAACCCAACCGTCCTAAGCAAGCCTAAGTGCACACACATAGTCCTAACATAGGTGCGAGCCTCACTGGAAATCCAAAAAACAACCAAGTGCCTATTAGGGTTTATGTGAAATCCAGAAAACACAGCAAGAGACTTATTTGACAAAGTCAAGGAGCTTACTTTTAAGGGGGACACTGGAAGATGGCGTCGGTGAGGGTTTTGAGGATGCGAGCAACGTTGGAGACAAGCTATCATGATGGCTGCAGAGGGAGAGAGCGCGAGCTATTATGGAGTCGCAAACATGAAGAGAAAAAGATAACGCGAGGAAAATAGAGCTCGCATTCTAACATTTTTAAATGTAGCTTCCACATCGGTTTTCAATACAAAACTGATGTTAACCAAGTGATGTAACGTTAACATCAATTTTATTGAAAAAATCGATGTTAACGTTTGATAAGTTGACATTAGTTTTGCAGAAAACTGATGCCAAGTAATGCACATTATTTACAATTATGTCATAGTATTTATGTTAACATCGGATTTTGACAAAACCGATGTTAAATCTACATTTTCTAGTAATCTTCCTCTTGCATTTGGTTGACTCAATTCAATTACTCTAATGGCCACTTTTTTTTATCATAGGTTTTAGTTATTAGAGAGAAACTTGCTAAGCTTTATGAATCTGAGAAGCAATGGTCAAAAGCAGCTCAAATGCTCAGTGGTATTGACCTTGATTTAGGAATGAGGTCTCAGAATCTCTTACCTCCCATATTTATTTTCTGGTGTAAACTATTATAATTATAATTCAGCCAAAATTTAAAATGTCTCTCTTTTACTGATTTGTACTTTCATTTATTTTATCAGGGTTATTGATTATGCATTCAGGGTTTCAAAATGTGTCCAAATTGCTTGTTTATATCTTGAGGTATTGACTCTTTTCTGCAATGAAATCTATATTTGATTAAAGAAGCGGCTATTGGGAGTCATAACAAGCCACACAAGAACATGAGTATCCATATCTATAATTTTTAATCTTAAAGCTTGCCCTACCTGTTCTTGTTCTACATCTGCATATTCAAGAAGTTAATAATATTTTTATAACTGAAATGTTTATGTTTCTCGTACTCTTATACACATGCATAAGGAATAATTTGAATGTAGTAAGTATGGCGATTATTCTTCCTTTTTTTTTAAATTTGATTACACACTTGTTATTTTTGCGAGAGCCAAATTTTTTTTGCTTATTTGGCAGGACGATGATGTGGTTAATGCTGAAGTTTTTATTAATAAAGCATCATTCTTGGTCAACAACAGTCAGCATGAAGTTCTGAATTTAAAGTACAAGGTTTGAAAATGATAGCTGCTAAAGGGTAACAGAGCTTAAAAGATAGATGTTTGTGCCTAGCCTTATCTATTTTTCCCATTTTTTCCTTTTTGTTTTCAGGTTTGCTATGCAAGGATTTTGGATTTGAAAAGGAAGTTTTTGGAAGCAGCATTACGATATTATGATATATCTCAAATTGAGAAAAGGAAAATAGGAGACGAGTATGTATTTTCATGTTATTTTTCCCTCCCTTAGGTTTGTCATAATCATTTTAGTGTGAATGAAGAGAATCTGTTTGCATATATCTTGACTTTGTGCCATTGTACCCCCCATCCCCCCTCATTTTTTTTCTGCATGGGAATAGTCTCTCGCGTTTGCCTATATATTCTTCAGCTTAGATTTTCTTTTGAAATCACTATTGTTGCAGATCCCAGAATTTAGCTTGATACTACAATCCAAATCCTAGTTTCAATTGAGAAAATAAGGGGTTGTTTGGTTTGAGAAAACTATTTTTTTTCATTCTCTATTTTTTATTTTTAATTACAAAAATGACACCCTATTATAATTGAAAGTAAAAACAAAAAACATTTTTTTCATATCCTATTGCCCCTAAGATTCCAACTTACAACAACCATACATGAATGCTTGACTGAATGCTTAATACTTGTGTACCTGATATTTGTGCCAGAGTATGAATCTTTGACATTGTAAACGAAACTGCCTAGTATGTGTTTGACAAACTATAAGGGTCGTGGCCTTCCTTTATTTTGATGATAACATTCACATTTTTTTTGGGTCCATAATGAATCTATTTCCTAAACTGCATTCTAGTTTGGTCTATAAACAATATTACTTTCTCAGTCCATTGGGAGGCAATATCAACATCTTGTAATTCACATTCTGTGTTTTATTTAGAAATAAATGAATAGATAATTTTTTCTTGATAATTTTTTAGTTCAGTTACTTGATATAAAATTTCCAGTTATATAGTTTACACAACTAAAGCAAACTAGTTTATGAAAAATGTTTTTTTGATTGGTGAAAAACTAAAAACTAGATTATAAATTATATATAAAATATAGTATAATTATTAAGCAACGACAAAGACAGACTTTGATGTTTCGGCTGCACTAAGGATTTTCTATAACTAAGGATAATTAATTAAGTATAATTGATAGGAAAATTTTTGTAATCTAGGTTGTCCTTTAATTTCATTTTATTTCAGTTTGGTGGTTTAACTTTTGTTTGTTTTGAATTTTATCTCTTTTTTTTTCAATTATAACATTTTATTGTTACATTTCTCAAATAGGATCAATTTTTAAAAAATATATTAAAATGAAAAAATCAAAAAGAAGTATAAAACCAAGTCTTAATCTTGCCTCAAAAATTATTATCGTATTAAATACTTTTTATTTTTTTAATCATTTAACAAGTTCCCTTTAACTGTTGTGAATAGGAACCCTTGGCCACAAGCGACGATACACATGCCATAAAAGCTTCTATAGGGAGTTACATGATCATGGTTTAACCAACATTAAATACATGTTGGGCCTTTAATGTAGAAATGGACTTCACATATGGTACGTACCCTTCAATTTCATCCTATCATTTCTTTGGCAAAGCACCATTGGTTGTGTTTGGTTCTTAGATTCAATAATAATAATAAGATGATAACTATTGATTCTCAATAAAGGGTTAGCAGAACTACCATATCCTATTTTTTAAGCTTGTCATTGGTCTCAAAATTTGGACCAATCTTATTTTGATGTGGATCCAATTGTATAGAGTTTGGCATGATGTCTCACATATTTGTTTCAAGGGATAAAAAAATTGTAGGCACCGTTTTTTTCATAATTACATGATGAAAGATATATTCACATTATTCCAAGGAATAAACTTAAGAACTATTTTATTTTGCGTTGAGATATATTCTTGGAATTCCTCCTTAGGTACCTTCTTTTAATTTTGCCATTAAGTCTATGGAGATATTTATTGAAAATAAGTATGATTTTGTTGGATTTTGTTCTTCTGATTTTTACTATAATTGCATTGACATTTTTACCGGTACACTAGTGTAATTATTTGGTTTAATTTAGAGTTAGACATGTTCTTCTCAAAGTTTAATTTTTTATTCATTTGTAATGGTCTTTTAAATTATTTTTTAAAAAACAAACACATTCTAAGATGATTATTTAAAAAATCGTCTTACAATCCTTAATATTTTTTTAAAAAAATACATTCTAAGACGGTTATCTGAAAAGTCATCTTAGAATCTCTACATTCTAAGGCGGTTATCTAAAAAACCATCTTAGAATCCTCAATATATTTTATTCATTTAAAAAAATACATTTTAAGACAGTTCTCTGAAAAATCAAAGAACCGTTTTAGATGAATACCTTTTTTAAGACAGTTTTTTAAGAAATTATCGTAGAAAATAAAGACTTTTTAGGACGACGGTTAGTAATCGATAGAAAATGTCCAAAACAACGGTCGTATAAAAACATTTTTCTAGTAATACAAGAAATATCTAAATTTGACAAAGAACTTTTGAATTCTGCTACTGTGCCCGAGTGTTTGACAGGTTGTAAAATTTCATAAACTACATGGATTTGAGCATGAGCTGTGTTTCGCAAAATTTGTGATGGAAAAAGGTTTAGTGCCGGAGAGGATGAGCTTCTACCTTGTCAGTTATTCCCTAGGAAAATCGAAGGTTATATAAGTATTTAAAGAGAAGCTATTCTCATTTAAGAAAGTTTTCTTTTGTGCTATTATTGAATTTTCATATGATTAATTAGGTTCCAGAAGCAAGTGGGTACAGGTCTAGATGTTTTGTGTTTTGGGGTATTAGGTCTACCATGTATTTTGTATTTTCGGGTATCTTATTATTTATTCTAATTTGCACCCCGTTAAATAGAAATGGTTTATTCTGAATTTTGGTGTTGAATAAATTGTATCATTAGCAGCAAAATTGTGTTCGTGCGTTTACTAAACTTATATAAGTTACCTTAGATTAAAAATAGAATTGCATTTAAGTAAATTAAGTTACCTTAGTGGTCACAATTAGATTTTGGTGGGTGTGACTTCTTATTTAAGGACAACTAGTTTTAGTTGCAAGTTTTTTTAAAAAAAAAATAACTAATTTATAGTTTTAGTTTCAAAAATTAAAAAACAAGTTTATAAAATTTAGTTTTAGTTTTTATCTGATAATTTAAATTTCAAGGCAAACTTATCTTAAAAGTTTCAATCATATTAAAATTAGTTATAATATCAATTATGGTGGTAACTATGATAGTTGTAGTTTTTTATTTAAATAACTAATTTTTAGTTTTAATTTCAAAAATTAAAAAACCAGTTTATAAAATTTAGTTTTAATTTTTCTGATACTTCAATTTTAAGGTAAACTTATTTTAAAAGTTTCAATCATATTAAAAATTAGTTGTAATGTCAATGATGATGGTAACTTGATGATGGTTGTAGTGTGGATAGTGGCAAGACAACAATATCAGTTCTAGTGGTGACTAGGCAAATAGATCATTAAGCCTAAAAAAATATAATTAAATCATATATTAATATAATTTTGTTCGATTATGTAAAAAGAATGACATTATTACTGAATGAGATCTCAGCCCTTTACTAAATTTTATTAGTATAATATATTTCTATTATAAAATGAAAATTTTAAAGAAAATAAAATCTTTAACGATTTAACACCGGAGAAACTATGATTTTATTTTATTTTTTCATTTGAGAGTATCTCTTCCACTCTATTTGTCATGACATTTGACAAAGTAAAGGTAATAACTTAAATAAAAAAGGATAGTAGTTTTTTTTATTCTTGAACAGATATTTATTTAATTTTAGGGTACATAGGGTACTACTCTGTCGTTACTCGTAGTAGTTTTTGTAAAGGTATGATTCTTATTTTTAGACACATGATCATGATAGGGACCTAATTAAGCGGGTCTCCTACTATTTTTGTGTCTTCAATTCTGCATCTCTAAGCATTCTACTAACCCGACAATCAATACCTAAAATTCTGCCCCATTTCTCCAAGTAACTCTGTTCCAATATCACATACCAATAAATAACCACTTAATTCAAAGTTGAAACAGAGCAGAGTAGTTGTTTCCTTCATTTTATTTCATTTCTGAAACTCAAGGACAGTGTAGAAATGGTCAACATGGAAGGCTCTGAAACGAGGGAAGCCTGCATCAATGGCTAATTGCCTGAACTGTTCTTCAGTCCTGTGCTTCCCTTTAGCTCTATAGATTGTCATCACAAAAATGTCACCTTCAAGCAAAGCCCTCGTTCTGTGACTCTCGTCTGAGTGCTCTGGCAGCACTGGCTCACATGCTATTAGTTTGCCTCCCTCAGGGAGTGCCTTGTGACAGCTCTGCATTATGTGCTTGCATTCTTCATCAGTCCATGTTGTTAGCACCCACTGCCAAACAAAAAAGATTATGTAATTATGTAGCTAAACTACAAAAGCACCCACTTCAATTTTATTGGCCATGAAGTTGTTGGTCCATCCAATGATCTTAGGGGAATTTTGATGAAAAATCCTAACTGGTCATAATCAATCCAACACAGGTTATGTCTCTATCCTAGGTTGATCCCTATAAGTTATACTATAAAACATGTTTATAATAAATAGCTCTGTTGATTAGTATGTTACAATATTTTTCAGAAGAAAATTACCTTTTTTAAAAAAAATTAAAAAAATTCGTGTTTATTTTATTTTTTTAAAAAAAAATAATAAAATTTGAAAAGAATTTAAAGTCTTCTTAAAATCATAATCCATTTTAAACAATTTCTCATAAAATTAGTTTTTTTAATGATTCTTCTTTTTCTAAAAAAATAATTACTAAATTATTTTATATTAAAACCACATTCTTTTAACAAACTGACCCAATAAAAAATTAATTCAGCAAAGCAATTTTATGTTTTCCAACTCCGTGCAGGGAAGGCAGTGTGATTTGAGAGGGAACGATGGTGAAGATGAATACTAAAAAGTTATTATCAGTTATATGTGTCGAGTATTGATTGCGTCAAGTTTCTTATGACTTTAGTATCTAGAAAAAAATAATATTGCTCTCCACAAATTCCATAAAATTAAAAGATACAGAGAGACTTGATGTAAAATGGGACATATGGGGTAAACTTTTTGTTATTTACCATTTGGGTTGATTTCAAATTAATCATCCGATGGGTAAGTTAAAGGATGTTACCATTTTTACTTTTAATTGAAGTCGTAAAATATTTTATAATTTTTTTTTTTAATTTACAACTTTAAAGTTATAATTTTTTTAAAAATTTATGACTTTAAAGTCTCAGGATTATTTTCTTCTAAGTTTACTATACTTTAAAGTGGTAGGACTTTAAAAATTATTACATGATGAAGATCATCATATCTTAAATTAATTTTCTCATGACATGGGTATTATCAATTTTTTCTTGTAAATTAAATACATGAGTACATGTGTTTTTGAAAATAACTTGAAGAGGTAGAAGCAACAGCTATACATATTACATAAAAATTGACTAAAGATTATAAATGCAAAATGATTCAAAACTATATATCTTATAATATGTCGTAAAGAAGAGAGTATTTTGGAGTAATGACTGACCTTCATGAAGATAGCATCTCCTTGGGGAATAGACTTGAACATGTCACCGCCAACATGGGTTACACCTACAAATCACATAATAATTCATCACATGTGACCCCCACAACCAAATCTCACCAAAGATCATATAAACCAAAACATAACAGAGGCTCACATGGGATTTGAGGGGCTTTGGCCACAACTTCAGGTAGGTCAAAGTTGATCCCTTCTTTGATGGTGGGGTGTTTTTGCAAGATCATACGAAGGCAATCTCCACCACTACCACCCACATCCACAAGCTTCTCCACACCTTGGAAGCCATCATAGCCCTCTAGCATGGCCCTCATGAAGGGCACTGACACCCCTGACATAGCCCTCACCATTAGGTCATTCATCTCTGGCTGCTTCAGATAGTACCCATATGCTGGCTCTCCATTGGCCATCTCGAAGGGCTCCTTTGTAGGGTCCACTACTGCCTCGTGCACCAATGGCCACGCTCGCATCAACGCATCCTGTAAGATACTATTTTAAAATTCATCTGTGCCATTTTTTTTAAAAAAAAGTAAATTATATCTGTTTTTTTAGAAAAAAAAATAAAAAAAAAAAAAATATATATATATATATATATATACATATATTTTAATTTTTTTTAAAAAAATACTATAAGATGACCTCAATAAAGATAGGTAAGATAATATATATCATACTGTAATGCAATTTCTCAATTGCTTGTGGAGTTGTTATTTTTCTTAAGATGACACCTTTACCGTTTACTACACACTTTTACCGTTAATTCACTCAGTAAACATTCCTTATCTTCCATGTTACAACTACCAAGTGATCTTAGAAACTCATACGAATTGTCATGACTATTATATCAATGCAACTTGATCATGATGTGATAATGTTTTACAAATTTTTTTAGTTTAATTCAAGTTATTTTTAGTCAAAAATTAAAAAATATTTTTTTATTAAGATTCATTTAAGATACTAATTTATCCAAAAAAAAACATTTTTATGCATACAAGTTAAGGAATCAAACTTCTGGATACTTGAGAAGCAAAATTATTTACTAATTATGTCACCTCACATGATTTATGATAAAGTTACATATTTATTAAATTTTCACTTTTCATAAATATAAAATCTTTATTCTAGTGGTGTAAAACTCAATTTGGCCCAATGAGTCTAACCGGTCGGTTTTACTATTAGACGATTTATGCATGTGGCCTGGGATCACCTACCTAGTTTTGAGAAAACCCGGTGACCTAGTCCGTTTTTAAAATCCAAATAAGGTTGTACATGTTAAAAAAAAATTATCACGCTCGAAAACGACGTCGTTTTGAATCAATCATAAAACCTCAATGGCTCATCTTTACGCTCCAGTCTTGACCCTTCTCTTCATCTTCACGCCGCTCGACTCAACCACCGCTGCACTGCAAGTCGTTTTGGTGAGTTCTCCTTTACCCACACAATTTGTTTTTGCTTTTGCATATAGGATTTGAGGGAATTGAATTTGGGGAAGATCCACTTGTATAGAAATCTTGAAATTCTCATATGGTATCATTATATTGATTATTCTTTGATTGTTTTACCTATTTTGCTTGAAATTTTTTCTATTGTTGATATATGAGTATTTTGATGAATTTAGAAATTAACACAAAATTATGACCCAATCAATTTGGGAACCCTTGATAACCATTCTAATTCAGCGTTGAAGGAGTCACCACCATTCTTAACTTGTGAAGAGGTGGAGGTTTTATGTAATGATCTAGCAAACATGTTCATCCAATCAACTTCAATGATGTTGGTATGTTTCTTAATAACATTAGTATTTATTAGATACCACTTATGTACTTATGTTAATTGCTAATTTGAATCTATAATGATGTTATCATAGATAAATTAAATTTGGATGAAGAAGATGATGATGTGTCACAACCACCAGAAAACACCATGAAAGATGTTAATCCAAATGAAAACAATATTGGTAAAGAGTCATTTTTTTGATGGAGAAGAATTACTTAAATTAATCAAATATTGACTCCTTGGATCTAAATTATGGATGTTACTATGTTGATGTTATTTATGTTTCCATTTCAAAACTTATTCATGGACTTGTGTAATTATGTTATTAAATTATTAGTTGTGAATTTATATTATCAACTTTAATGTTTTAATTGATATTTTTATTTTTAAATTAAATTTAAACATTTTCTAAAAAAAATCATCTGTACTTAAAAAAAAATTACATCACAATATAAGTTATTTTCATATATTTAAAATATTATTTTTATGTTTAAAAATATTTATTTATTTATTTTAAATTTTAGTTATTATACAGAATAAACACTATTAAATACCAATTATTTAAAAATTAAAAACTAACCTGGTGGTGTTGGAGCACGTAATGTGCGTATGACAAGCCTTGTTCATCGGTGACGAGCGTTTTGCCAACCTCAGTGAGGGAGTAGTTCCGTTCGCCGGCGGCGAGGTGCTCGCGGAAGACGCCGTAGCTGGCAAGCATACGGAGGAGCCGCTGGAGGTTCTCGGCGTCGGCGCCGTCGGCGCCGGGGAGGATGCGGGGGAGGATCTCGGAGGCGGAGAGGGGGGCGTTGGCGCCACCTTGCCAGAGGGCGTCGGCGACGTTGAGGCGAACGACGGCGTTTAACGCCATCGGTACGCTTATCATGTTAGCGAGCTCCATAATGGCGAGCATCGCTTGCTTTCGCTGTTCCGTGCTCTCCTCTTTCTCCATCGTCTTCTTCTAGTGCTGTTCGATTTGGTTTTCGAGTCTGAGAAAAAATGCGCACCGTGTAGAAGGAATTTATAGGACCCTGTATTGTTGTGAGTTTGCAAAGTATGGTGATTGAAATAATTTAATTAGTTGGATTTGGAACTTATAAAAATATTAATTTATAATTCTGACAACTGACAAATAGAGTTTGCAAGATATATAGGTATGACATGCTAAATGCATTTTTGAATTAAAGTTGGGAGACTTTAGCAAATCTTTCATTCTCATATTTTTTTTATGTATAAGAAATAATTATTTAATTCATTAAATTAATAAAAGTGATTTTCTTAATTTAATGATTAATTTTTAATTGACAACACCAGAAGAGCCAGAAAACACTCTTTTACATAAAGCAAAGAAATGTTAGGCCTATCTTCCAACATGCTTCTGCACTCTCTCGTGCAATATCCGCAAGGTAAGAACAATACTTCTCTCCACCGTTTTTTCCAGATAGGACTTTACAATTTGTTTCAAAGAGATTTTCCTTGTAACCCTAGTTTAATGACAAGTTTTACACACCACCTAAACGCCAAACCTTATGCAATTTGTGGAGTATAACACTGCTCATCCTAGCTCGTAGCTGAGGCCTAAATATTTCCTTCAAAGTACCTAAAAATAGCCCACATCCAGGTACCACCTTTCTTCTTAACTGATGCATCAAAATTAACTTTTATGTTTCCCCTAGGTGGTGTATTCCACATACCTTTGCCTTTCACCACCTCCCTATTCACCATTTTCACTTCCTATTTTGTTATAATTTTTTTTTTTCAAATTCAATCAATGTGTATAGCTTATTTGTTGATAGTTCAATTGCCTACTTTCATGGAGAATATATATATATATATATTATTAATAGATCTCACAATTAATTAGAGATAAAAAAAATTTAACAATAAAGTAATCTTATATATTTTATAGTTAGAATCAAGAAAATGTTATTTTTTTCTTATATATATGACTTTTTTTTTTGGGGAATGAAACTCCTACAAAATCTTGCCATATATACAAGATGCATACATTCCAATGGTGGGAAAGATTAATAAACTAAAGAGTCATTAAATCTGAGACAACTTAGCCAACCAATGAGTTATAAAATTCCCGTTTTGTGGATATGTGATAGCTTAATCCTCCAGTCCCTTTGCATAAGGGATTTACCATGTCTGAGGAGACCATTATAAGAGTATTGCTTCATGGAGCTGTTAGTCAACAAATCCATAACTAATAATGAATTAATTTTAATCTATACAACCATTTTTCCTATCTGCCAGACATGTTCTAGGATTGTTAAGGCACCCCATATTTTCTCAGCCATGATGGTGCAAGAACCCAATTTTCTACAGGAAGTTGTTTTCCAAGTCCAACCTACAAGTCTTGTTTCTACCTTTCTAATATGATCCATTTTTTTTTTACTGATGTCATAAAAAAATGAACGATTTCTTTTTTTTTTATTATTATTAAATTATTATGTAAAGTCGTAAATATTTATTTTTATTAAATTTTTATGACTTTAAATTCTTTTAATTTTTTTAAATATTTATTTTAAATCGTAAACCAATTAATGACTTCAAAGTCATCCTAATTTCTTAAAAAATTAATTTTCAACTACTTTAAATTACTTTTTATTTAATATTTTCTATATTTTTGTATATTATTTTATTTAATATATTTTTTATACTTTTTATATTATTTTATTTAATATTTTTTATATTTTTATTACTAATGTTAAGGATTGTTATTTCTTTTTAAATTAGAAAAATAGTGTAAACAAAAGACTTAAATTTAAATAAAAATAAAAATGTATTACACATATATTGGTCTATATTTTATGCATGATCATTCGAAGCGATGAGATACAATGGAAAGGTTACTGATCTTATACATAATGAGATGAACGAATCAATTTTAAATAAATCTAAGAAATACTCATGGTGTAGAACTAGAGGACATGATTGTATTAATTGTTCATACAAAAAAGTTGACGACTAATATTATTTTTACTTTTCAATTTTATGTTGGGTTTAATTTGTATTGTTCATTTCATATTAATGTATTATGTTGTTTTTATTTTAACAACTACTTTTATTATTAAATTATTTTCTGTTGTTAATATTAAAATAATTTTATCAAATAAAATTAATTAAAAATATTTAAAAAGAATTTAATATTATTTGATAAATTTAAGTTAATATTTTTTTTTGTTAATATTAGTAACAAAAATATTAAAAACATTGGAACCAAAATGCTAGAAATTAAAAATTAAAACTAATTTAAAGTCGTTAAAAATTAATTTAAAAAATTGTGGTCATTGAAGTCGTTAATTGATTTACGACTTCAAATAAATATTTAAAAAAATAAAAAGACTTTAAAGCAATTTACGACTTCACACAAAAATTAAAAAAAAAAAACAGAAATCATTCACTTTTTTACGACTTCAGTAGAAAAAACTAAAGTCGTCCATTTTGTATGATTTCGTTATCAGAAGTAGTAACAAATTACAAATAAAATTACTCCATTTTGATAACTTTCCCACCTTATTTCCATACTCATAAAGTTTGGTAGGAAAGTTCAACCTGCAAGCCTTGTTTCAACCAGTCTAATATGATGCAACAACAAATTCATACCATGCTTTATTTCCATACGAGTCCTCTTATGAATAATGCTCATAACCTAGCTTGTGAGGTTCTGTGAACAGAAACCTCTCATTTGCCTTTGAAAAACTCCACGCTACAGCCTCTCAAGATTGAATGTAGGTCTGAGTTTGTTGAATCTTGTATCCCTCATCTCTGTTTACAAGACAAGACATAGTCAATAATTTTTTTTTACCTTATTATAAGACTTCATTTTATTTCTCTTAAGTGCATTAATTATCTTAAATCTGTAATTAAATGTTATTT
This sequence comes from Glycine soja, assembly GCF_004193775.1. NCBI lineage: Eukaryota > Viridiplantae > Streptophyta > Magnoliopsida > Fabales > Fabaceae > Glycine > Glycine soja. The sequence goes on along the minus strand of NC_041016.1, from coordinate 46,102,097 downwards.
TGAATTATCACTTTCTCTTCTATGAAGATCAGATAAGATTTTCATTAGTATTAAGGGCAAATTTGAAAAAATATTACCGTTAAAGACACATCTAATACAAATACCTAAATTAAATTGGAAAAAGATTGATCCGGTCAAGTGTTGCTAGTCCTCAATCTAGCTTTTCTTCTACAACATCACTTGCCTCATCTCTTTGCCAAAGTGAATTGGTATCCCTCCATCCCTCCATTGAAAGGTCATCATGTAAATTGCAATCTGAAAGTGCATCCTTGAATCCATTGAAAAGCCAATTTGGGTGGTCCACCAAACCAATTTTCTCATCATTGGTCGGTAGGTCATTGAAGTCTCCAAAGATACACTAAGGGAGGGTAGTATCATTTGATAGAGAGTGAAGAAGATTCTAGGACTCTCTCCTCCTTTCTCTTTAAGAGAATCCATAAAAGCCAGTTAATCTCCAACGTAAGAATCCATAAAAGCCAGATATTGCAATAGACGATGATGAAAACTTGGTTCTCTGGTCTGTTGTTAGAACTCACTTAAACGAGAACATACTCATAGCTTTTTATGCACTACTTAGAACCATAGCTATGATTGTTTCTCCTTTAATACTTTATGCTTTTGTCAACTACTTAAATAGCAGGGATGCCAAGCAAACAAATCTCAAAGAAGGTCTTTCCATAGTTGGCTTTCTTATTCTCTCCAGAGTGGTTGATTCTGTGTCCCAGAGACATTGGTTTTTTGATTCCAGGAGATCAGGATTAAAGATAAGATTAGCTCTGATGGTGGCAGTGTATAAAAAACAACTAAAGCTTTCTAGCTCGGCAAGGAGAAGGCACTCAACATGTGAAATTGTGAATTACATTGTTGTTGACACGTATTGTATGGGAGAATTTCCATGGTGTTTTCATATATCATGGACTTCTGCAGTACAACTTGTTCTCTCTGTTGGTGTCCTTTTTGGTGTTGTTGGTGTTGGTGCTCTTCCTGGTTTAGTCCCACTTTTTATATGTGGACTTATCAATGTACCATTTGCTAAGATCCTACAACATTATATGGCACAATTCATGATTTCACAGGATGAGCGTCTTAGATCAACTTCAGAAATTCTGAATAGCATGAAAATCATTAAGTTACAATCTTGGGAGGACAAATTCAAGAATTTGGTTGAGAACCTACGTGCTAAAGAGTTCATCTGGTTGTCTAAGACGCAAATCATAAAAGCTTATGGAACCATTTGCATTTACATACGTACAGGACTTTGTAATGATGGCTCTAAGAGAGAAAACAGTCATTCTAGTCACTCATCAAGTGGAGTTTCTCTCACAAGTGGATACAATCTTGGTAAAGTATCTCACTTGGATGCCTATTACATTACATTCATATATAATTAACATGAAGTGTTATGGCTCAAATTCTAGGTAATGGAAGGTGGAAAAGTTACTCAAGCAGGTAATTATGTGAATCTCTTGACATCTGGGACAGCCTTTGAACAACTTGTGAGCGCTCATAAGGAAGCAATTACAGAGTTGGAACAAAATAATGAAACAAAACTCATACAAAAGAGTCTCAAGGTTTTTATCTCATTAAAAACCGAAGTGAGGGGGAGATTTCTTACAAGGGTCAACTTGGTACAGCTTACACAAGAAGAAGAAAAAGAGATTGGTGATGTTGGCTGGAAGACAATCTGGGATTATATTTCATTTTCCAGGTGTTCAATGATGCTGTGTTGGATCATATTGGGACAATTTGCTTTTGTTGTTTTACAGGCTGCATCAACGTTTTGGCTTGTTCAAGCCATTGAAATTCCAAAATTAAGTAGTGTCACCTTGATTGGAGTTTACTCATTAATTTCATTTGGTGGTACTACATTTGCATTTCTAAGGACTAGCATTGGTGCACACCTCAGATTAAAAGCTTCTACAGCCTTCTTTTTAAGTTTCACTACTTCTATCTTCAATGCTCCTATGTTGTTCTTTGATTCAACCCCTCTAGGAAGGATTTTAACCCGCGTAAGATTTTTCATTCCTTCTAGAAAAGAAAATCTAAACAATTTCCCGTCATTACTATTTAGTATTCAATCATGTTCAAAATTTTGATAATGTTTTTCTCTCTCCCAGGCATCATCAGATTTAACTATTTTGGACTTTGATATACCCTTTTCCATCACTTTTGTAGCTTTTGTTCCAATTGAAATTTTGATGATAATTGGTATAATGGTTTACGTAACATGGCAAGTTCTCATTGTTGCTGTTCCAGGAATGGTTGCATCAAAATATGTTCAGGTTTACGCACTTCCTAGTTTTTCTTGGTTTTCTATTTTTTGTCCTTGCTTGGTTCATAAAACTAACAAACTTTTAATCATCTTCCTTGAAAGGGATATTATCAAGCCTCAGCAAGGGAATTGATAAGGATTAATGGAACCACAAAAGCTCCTGTCATGAATTTTGCAGCTGAGACATCACTTGGATTGGTTACTGTAAGAGCATTTAATATGGCAGACAGATTTTTTTAAAATTACCTAAAACTTGTGGACACAGACGCAGCACTGTTCTTTTATTCTAATGCGGCCATGGAATGGTTAGGTTTAAGGATTGAAGCTCTTCAAAATTTGACAGTCATCACAGCAGCTTTGCTGCTTGTTCTAGTTCCTTAGGGATACATGTCCCCAGGTAATAATTACATGAAAGGTTAATTGCCAAGGTAAAGCTTTGTGCAAGCTATTAAAAAGCTTATTATTCTTGGTAATTCTCTTGGTCTGTGCAGGCCTTGTAGGGCTGTCTCTCTCTTATACATTCACCTTGACAGGAACCCAAATATTTTTTACTTGATGGTATTGCAACTTATTAAACTATATTATCTCTGTTGAGAGAATCAAGCAATTCATTCAGCTTCCAGAAGAGCCTCCTGCCATTGTGGAGGACAACTGGCCTCCATTTTCATGGCCTTCCAAAGGCAGGATTGACCTTCAAGCCTTAGAGGTAAAGTTGCATCCTTGTATTTCCTTAACTTTTTCTCTTTATTTTACTACCGTCAATTGGATAGATCTATTCATGTCTGATAGCTTTTTTTTCTACATTAATTGATTTCAGATAAGATATCGTCCTAATGCTTCATTAGTGCTTAAGATTACTTTATTTCTTATGATAATTTCCTTGTAGAAAGTTAGTTTATTTTTTTTTCCTTTTGGAGGGATTACTACAATTGTTATTAATGATGATGGTGGTCTACAATTAACATGTATATTTCAATATCTGCTTGATATGGACCAGGAAATTTAAACTAATGGTATCGATCATGGATAAGCCTTGTGGGCAGACAATCCTTGTAGCGTTGGCTAACAAGCCACAATTTAAAATATGACATGGCCAAGTATAATAGTTACTGTTGATGATAGGAGTATAAAATTAATAATTACAAAATGTAATATATTTTTTATTATTAATATTTCTTATTAAAATTATATATATATATATATATATATATATATATATATATATATATATATATATATATATATAAGTCATATGCAAATGCGAATATGCTTATGAAGATAATAATTTTAAAAAAAATGTTTGCATAAATTAACATAATGCAAGACATGTGTGAATATAAAATCATTTGAATATATATTAATTTTGATAATGATTTTTATATATTTTTAAATATTTATATACATATCTTCTAATATATAATTATACTAAATAAAATAATTGAAAATACATGAAAATCATAATCAAAGTAAATTATATATTGTAAAGTTAATACTTGTGTATGGCTAAGCTTATTATATTAGTTCTAATAAATTTAAGAGTTTGCATTATTTTCCGTAAGTTAAAAGTTATAGCTAGCTATCTAACATGCAGATCAACTTGTTAGAATGTTAGTTTATAGCTCTGCCCATTTCGTATTAAGTTAATTTTGAGACATTTAGGTTTAGAACATTAATATGATGTATTTTGAGAACTAGTTTGAATTGTACTTCGGTGATTAATTACATCCTAGTCCAAAGTCTAATTTTTTTATAATTTACAATATATAATATTCATAAAAAAAAACTATATACATAATGTTAATATTGCTATATGATAATCACAAATCAGATTAACTCAAATTTGTTCCATATATTTTAAGTATTAATTAGGTCGAGTTTGAGTTCAAATTAATAAATAACTCTATTAAAATTTCAAGTCAAATAGGATTAAAGATAAACTTATCCCACAACACCCCTACAACCTACCCTCCGATTATCTTAAGAAACATATTAGATAAGGTACAAAACTTGTTCTTTTTTATAAAAAAAAAATGACAAAAATTGGATGAACATTATTTAATCAAATGTTAAGTATTAGAAGAGACTATAGAGCTGAAGTAAAATAATGTTGGGGAATGGGGATTTAGCTCATTGTATAGCGCTGGCTTCTTGTGAGTTTACAGGTATTGATACCCCATATCTCTCCCCTGGTGCCTTACATTTTGCTTTATCTTATTTATTTTTATCATCATATTTGTACAAAATTTTCTTGACGTGTTTTTGGTTACCAAGATCATTGAGAAACATCAAAAAATTTTGGTGTAACTACACTTCATCTATCTAGTTTGAGTAATAAAAAACTTGTTTCTATTTCATTTTTGGCTTGAGTTTTTAAAAGATTTAATAAAACAAAAAATAAAGCCACTAAAAGCATCAAAAGTATCAATATCGTTGATGCAAATGTTACTTTTATTTCCTATTGACACCACTTGCTCATAATGATATATTTTTTAATTAATTTGCAGGATGCCTCAAAACATGTTTTCCACATTGTTAGTGATAGACTCAATTACACAACGATGAGGATGTGGTTTTTGGTGAATTCACCTGGCAAGGCAACTATTCAAGTTCAATACATGTTTTCATAATTAAATATATGTAAGATTAGTTACAAATATTATTTCATCAATAAAATTAATTGAATTACAATTACTACTAAGATCCAGCTGATACCTAATCATTTGGCTATTGTTCTTAATCGTTCTATTCAGTATTGATTGCAATAGCATTATTTTTTTAAAGAAAATTTGTCATACATTGATACCGTAGTGTTTGATGATAAATTATTAACTCTATGAATTTTTTAACTGTATCTATAATTAGTATATATGGTAGTTAAGATTGATTTCACTCATTAAGTGTTATAAATGTGGGGCTGTATTTCTTATGGAGCATTAAGGGAAAATGTTGTAGTGTTGTGATAAATGTCTATTCATGCGTGTGTATTGGCATCTAAGATTGTCCTTTTTTCTGCTATTCATACGTTTTTTTTTTAAAAAAAAAAACATATTCTAAGGCGATTCTTTGAAAAAATGTCTTAGAATGTCTTAAATGTAAAAACATTCTAAGACAGTTCTTGAGAAAATCGCCTTAGAATCGACAAAAAAAATCATTTTAAGACAGTTATCTGAAGAATCGTCTTAGAAAGTGTACCCTTCTAAGACGGTTTTTTACTAAGACCCGTCTTAGAAAGGTACTATTCTAAGATGATTTTTAACTAAGAATTGTACTAGAATGATATGTTTTTCTAAGACTACTCTCCAGGGAACCGTCATAGAAAGTGTAAAGTTTCTATGACGTCTCCTACAATGACGGTTAATAACCGACGTAAAAAGCACAAAATAATCGACGTAAAAAGTGTTTTTTGTAGTAGTGTGACTTAAAAGAATTAATTGGTACTACTCATACTAACAAGATGCATCTATTTTTTGATAGCCTCTCACTTAAGAACTCCAAAGTTAAGTGTGTTTGGCTTCGAGTAATTATAGGACGGGTGACCTTCTAGGAAGTTTCTTGAAAAATGTGCGAGTGAGAACAAAGCACACTGAAAAGTCTCGTGTTGGTTTGTGGGGACAGTCATTAATCCTGAAAGTAATTGAAGCAAATTATTGAGGTCTTGGAAATCACTATTAGAAAATACACTTTCAACATCGATTATTTAGAACATTCTACATTGGTTCTAAAATCGATGTTGAAAGTGACGATGTTGAATGTTTGAATGTTAACATCGGTTTTGGAGAACCGATGTTAATATACATATGACAACATCGGTTCTCTAAATAACCGATGTTAAACACAATGAACAACAGCAAAAAAAGTGTACGCATGATGAACATTGACATCGGTTTTCCAGTAAAACCGATGTTAATATGTTAGTTTAACATCGGTTTTCTAGAAAAATCGATGTTAATGTATGCTGTTAACATCGGTGTTAACATCGGTTTTTCTAGAAAACCGATGTCAACGTTGATGATGCTTACACTTATTTGGTGTAATTCTTTGTGTATAATATCGGTTAATTATAAATAACCGATGTTACTATTCAAATATTCACATCGGTTATTTATGATTAACCGATGTTAATGTACACTAGTTGACATCGGTTATCTACAGATAACCGATGTTAAAATACAAAGGCTGACATCGATTATACACAAAAAATCGATGTTAATATACAAACGTTAACATCAGTTTTCTATTATAACCGATGTTGTTTTCAAATATGTTTTTTATATATACTTTTTGTTTTTACAGCAAACCCAAAATTGTACCTGTCAAATGAAATTTCAGGAGGCCCAATTCACAGCAAATAAACATTTTATTCTGCTTTCAAGCAGTTTTAATGATAATAAACATCAAATAATTGATTTATATATTATAAAGAACAATCAACAAATGAATTCAATGTTCGTGTTACATAGAAAATGTAAAAAATGTTAAAAAATGTTCCTAAATCCTAGGCCCGATCTCTAACTCGGAGATAAAACTGTGCCCACTGAATCCACAATGCTTTTAATCTCTCAGGCTCCAATGGTCTAGGGTCGTTCAAATACAACATGATTAAATAAATCATATTAAGTTAATAATGTAATACAAATTATAAATAAATCGATTTTCTTTGAAATAAACTTACCGCTTCCCAATTATTTCTAAAACTTCCTAAAATGATGGTGGACATCCAGTGCATGACATAGTAGCCGCACTCAGTAGTTCCTTTTTGTCTATTACACTAAATACATAATGAAATTTGGATATTAATTAAACAACTAGTGTACAGACACATAAAGAAATATATATAAGTGGAAGTTTTATGTAAATGACGTACCTTGACGACAATCCACCTAGCAGGAGCCTTTGATTTAGGCTGTGGAGTGTGGCGTCCCTAAATAATGACTGGTTTAATAGTAATGATTTACATAACAAAAACCATGGGAAAATTTTTTTTCTTTTTCATTTCTTTCTCTTCTTTGCATTAATTAAGTTCAGAAGGAAAATCATCACTATAGAGTCCTGAATGGCCAGTTCACAACTCTATTCGGAGTCATTTCTTTCTGATCACACATAACCTTTAAAATATGTTGCTCTTTCAAAAAATAATAGTATATCAACCATTACTTTAGATCGTCACCTGAAAATAATAAAATAAAATACGGTCGGTGAACTCTTTTTCAAATAAAGTTTGGTAATGCTTTCTTTTCAAATAACAGATTAAACATAAATACATTCATCATCTAAAGCTGTCCAAAATATGGGAATTTTGCAAAATACATAGTGTCATCCAGAGCAAAGGTGTCCAATGTGGTGGCTTCAGCCACATGTATACATTCATCAAATTCCTATACAATAGGTCTACCCATACAAAAACAAAAGAGTAAACCTAACTGTCTGTACTAGATACACCCACCCCCAAAAAGTATATAATCCTAGTCTAAGGAGCCGTCTGCTATGATGAAGAACCTCCACTAGTCGCTATCCCTCCGGGACCGCTCTCCTCCATAGAGTCTGCCTCAGATGCCGACATGACGTCCTCGGGAGAATCCACCTCAGGGAGTGGGTCCTCATCACTCTCTAGAAAGTCAAGAGCATCCATAGCAGGCTCAGGAGGTAGCTCCTCTGGGTCCTCCTCGGGGTCTTCCTCAGATGACGTCACCTCAATCACTTGGACTGGCTCCACTAGTAGATATGGAGTAGGTGTAGGTAATATCCACTCCACAGTGCGCTGAAGCGTGCGTGCTGGTTCCTCTGGATGTACCAACGAAGTAGCCGTGAGTCGGATCGTGCCACGGAATCGGCACCTCGCATTGCCTTCGAGGGTCTCCCAAACTCCCTCTAGGCATTCCATCTCCACTCGGTCATGGATCAACTGCGCTGCCATCACGATCTGCAAGGAAGAAAAGAAAGGGGTAGACTCTTTCACGAGAGATCTAGCTACAGTAGCAACACAAAGCATCCCATAACCATTACATGCAATTAAAAGGTGTGCCTCAAGGCTTTTCTCCTCTGGTAATCGATTACACAGCATTGGTAATCGATTACCAGAGACCAAAGTCGAGTTACACAGCTTCAGAACATAAAACCTACAATATGCACTGTGTAATCGATTACACATAACTAGTAATCGATTACCAGTGGCCTGTTACTCTGTGTAATCGATTACACAATATTGGTAATCGATTACCAGAGGCCTCCACAACATACTGTCTCCATTTCTAAGCCTGGTAATCGATTACACAGCATTGGTAATCGATTACTAGAAGCCCTCTCACGTTCCTGATCCCATCTCTAGGCCTGGTAATCGATTACAAAACATTGGGAATCGATTACCAGAGACCATCTTAACTTCCTGTCTTCATTTTTAAGCCTTGTAATCGATTACCCACCCTTGGTAATCGATTACCAGAGGCCATATTCCAAATATTACTCAAGATCTATAGCTGGCCAGCCACCACACAAGCCTCCTTGCTTTGTGGTTTTTGTTCTTTTATCGGTTGACTGCCAGGAGCTCGTTTGTTTAGGTACATCACAGGTTCTCACTGACTGACTATGCTCGGGTTGGGTCGGGATTGGTCAAGCTTGGACTTGGGCAATAGCATCCCACCTGACATCCCCAAGGTCTCCTGATCCCCGCGACATATCTTCAGGTACCACTCTGTGGTCAACGAATAAAAGTAAGAAGTCTCACCCTTCCACACTTCCTCACTTCAAGCTTGTAGGATTATGGGGTACCCGTCACATGTGGTATTAGGTGGCGGCCGGGCGATGGTGCAAGTCGACTATCCACATTCACAAATCACACATAAATCCACCATTCCTAGTAGCCCAACTTTAACTGAGCTCAAGTACTCCCACATAGCCCTTATCCTCGTTCCTCTCAACACCGGGTCCCCATCAATCCCTCCAAGCTTCCATAACATCCAAGCAATTTCAACATCCAAACATCATGAACTATCAAAACCAAGCAAAAACAGGGCAGAGGCAGAAAACTCTGCCCAAAACATTAAACCAATACCACAACTTTTCTTACTCAAATACCCCAGTAACCTTCTCTTCGTTCCTATTCGTTCACCGTTGGATCAACTCGAAAATTTTACTGGAGGTCCCTAGTACATAAATCTACATTTTGACCGTTGGGATCTGCTAGAAAACGTCCAGAACCCAGTATGTACAACCCTTTCCACAACCAGCCATGCATAAGCATTTTCTGCACAAACTCAAAATTCTACTGCACACTTTAACAGCAAAATTCTGCATATAAGTGCAGATTTTCGAAATCACCCTTGCCCTCATCCAAAATTTCCCAAATTGGATCCTACAAGTCCTAAATCAAGTATAAATCATATCTAAACCGAAGACAAGCTTCAGACCAAAGCAACTCAAAATCTAGGTATCTAAAACCCCTCAATTTACTGGATTTTCAAGGTTTCAGAGGTGAAAATGAGAATGGGGTAACTTTGGAGCAAACTCTCATCTCACACAAGTCTATAACATTAATCTAAACTCGCTCAAATTGGTTTTACGACGAAAACTCTACCGAATCAAAATTTGACTCCTCAACACCCAATTTACCCTAGAAATGGCTCTTGCCCTCACTTTGGTCATTCATTTTCCTCCTTTGTACAACCCAAGCTTTCCCACAGTCCTAAATGACATTTCAAACTAGGATTAACTCACTTTAACCTCCAATTACCACTAAATCCAGATTTGGCTTTTCAAAGCCTTAAAGCATCACACTTTTCCACTCATATCACTACATTCTCACCTTTTAACCCTAGGTTAATTCTACCCTTCATCTCTATCAGTTTTCCATCAGCCATTTCAGCATACAAGCATCATCATAAAAACCCTAAAACAGAATGGGTAAGCTTGATTCATACCACACGTGACAAGTTTAACATGCTTTTATCAAATTTTTTCACAAATAACTATCATGAGGCATAAACCTAGTAAAACTACCCATCATAACTCCCAAAACCCAATACCCACGAAAATTTATGTGAGAATAAGTCTACCCAAACCTGAAATGTGAAGTCCCACAATGGATAGGTGCGCTTCACGACTCCGAAAATGGCTTCCTTTCGCGATTTGGAGCAGAAATGGTGTACAAAGGTTGGAGCTTTGATGGAGCTTCAATGGTGAGGAAGAAGAAAGGAATAGCAACGTGAGAGAGAGAGGGATAAAAGCTTATGCACTTTTGGCTGAGTGAGTGAGGAGAGAGGGAACGTTGCTTTTTAGTTTAAAAGGCTTCCTCTTTTCTTTTTTCTTTTTTTAAAAGAGTATGCCACATGTCTCCTTTTGAGTGGAGCAAAAAGGGGCCCACTTTTTCTTTTGGTGTGACTCATACTTAGTCATAAGAAGAGAAAAATCTGACCTTTTTGAAAAGCTAAAATCCTACCTCGATTTGTGTGCCGTTTCTTTGGTTCTAGTCCCTCGCGTTTCTCTGCACCCGTCGGGGCCAGTTTTCGAAAGTAGGCAATATATATATATATATATATATATATATATATATATATATATATATATATATATATATATATCAAAACGCTCAGAATGAAACCCCGAGCGCGGTTCAGAGGTTGGTTTCGTTAAATTTTAAGTTGCACGCAAAACGATAATTTTTAGACTAATTAGTTGAGAATTAACCTATAATTGTCCAGTTATGGATTTCGCTTCGTTAATCAGCCTAACCCGCGTATCTTTCCCCCAATATACCTACTTCTACCAGGAGTATACATACATATACACTGAATAATACTTATATGTAATCATTCAAAACACAACGTTCACAAAATTCCGGGTAGAAATTTCCAGGATGTCACATGGAGCATCATCAAGACCCTTGATAGCACTGTTCCATATGAGTAACAATTAAAAACTGGTGTTGTACGTTGAGGTATTACAATGCAAATGTATTGAAAAGAACACTAACCTATTAATAATCCCCTTAAGGTAGTTGTCTGGCCTGTTATGCAATGAACAAAACCAGACAACTAAGTGTTCCTTGGGCAGGATGACCAGCATCTGCCAATGTCCGCTGCAGTGGAACCTAAAATGGGTTAGTACATTAGTAAACATTAATTAAATTTTGTTATTTTGTGACTTACCCGTTTAGGTAGGCTCCAAGATACACATCGCGTTGTGAACTCTGCATCCAACTCTTGATGTAACTTTCAGATTCAAACTATGATTGCCCAGACCTCTGAATGGACTGAGGCTCGAGGAATCCATAGATATCAGAATTCCCCGCTTGCATACATGTTTCAGTGAGATGCCTGTTTATGTTAAGTCAAAGTTAAATATTTATGAATTGAAGGCCATAACTTAGGTAAATAAAAGCCTTTTATATAAAGACTTACAGAATCCACAACTGTAACACTGATATGCTGAGACATTGACCACCGTGTGCGATTTCGGAGAGGTCTTCGTGCTTTATGTACAGGGGGAAATCTGGATTAATGACCCCGAACACGGTGGCATCCCATCTAACCTGATAAGGCCTCAAGAAAAGCTCTGGGATGGTCAATGTCATCAGATAAAGCGGATCATCAACCTCCGGATCGGGCTTCGGAGGTGGTTTTGGCAGAGACACAGCTACCTGTTCATGAAACAAAGTTAAATAGTCAAATTTGAGGCACGCTTAATGAATTAATTTAAAAAGAAGAAACATATAGTAAGGACAATAAGTATCTGGTGTGATAAAGACTTGATCAGATGTGTCGGCCAAGCAAGGAAGGTGTGAAGTGTCTGCCCCACTAAGGAAACCTCAGGCAACAAAAGAGTGTTATGAACAAGAGTGGATCCCTCATAAACTCTCCCCACGGCAACCAGGCGGGCAGGATCTGCTTCTATGCACAAGTCGCACCTGTCAGAGTCACCCGTCTCAGGATTGTTTCCTGAGGGATCAACACAACTCCCCTTTGTGTTCACCCGAGGACCGGAGGGACCAGGACCAACCAGAGGCTTAGGAGGTGCCTGAGATTGCATCTCTAACTGAAGCTGGCTGAAGGATGCCATGACCTACCTCGTCACTTTCTCTGTGATGGACTCCTCTAGCTGGTCCCTGATCTGCTGAGTCAACTGCTGTAATTCGTCAGGAGGCAGGGAGGAAGCGCTGCGGGATGTCCGTGGAGCCGATCCAAAGTATTGCTTGATGGTGACACCGGCTTCAGCAGCACGGACACGTCCAGGGTGCTCTGGACGTCCAATAGCAGCGGCCAGAACATCCTGACGTCCATGGGGGACGAACGATCCCTGTGTGGCCTGCTCCTCAAACGAATCCTGCACAGAAAACACACAGTGGTACATGGCATTCTCAAAATATTCAAACATAATTATAATGGTTAGTTGAAAATGACTTACAATCTTCTCAGCGATGCACAGATTTATAGTGAATAGTGCAACACAGTGAAAAAAATGCTACACAACGATCATGTTTGCACATTTAACGGTAACATTTTTAGATCAATGGTAATAATCAACGGTAACATTTGCATCAACGTTCCAAATCCTTCCCCATTAATTACCTAAGCTATTCAATGACCATATTCATCCTCATTAATAAAATGAACATTCCAAATCGTCCACAACCTTCCTACGTTCACAAAAGGGTCCAAAAGCTTCTCTGAACTTCACCACCTACCCTCTCTGTGCCTTTCTATCTTCTCGAGAGAAACTTTTCTCTCTTTCACAATCTGTTCCTTCCTTTGCGTCTATCTATCTCTCCAAAAGCTTTCCCCTCTGCGCCTATCTATCTTCTTCTTCTCCGCCATTGTCCCTTCGCTAGCGTCAACACCTCTGACCACCACCGCAACACCTTCATCTCGCAACACCTTTCTATCTTCTTCCTTCCCGTTGTCATGGTAGCATCTCGCAACATCTTCGTTTGGCCTCACCTTCGCTTCACGTTAACACCTCCGACCATGGAAGCGTCTTGCGTCACCTTCGCTGGCATCAACACCTCCGGTCATGGTCACGTCTTCGGCCATGGTTGCATTTGGCGTCAACACCTCTGTCATTGGGCATCTGCCGTCACCTTCGCTGGCATCTGGTTTCCACCTTTACTGTTGCTTGAATCTGGGTTTGAATCACTTTTTTTTCAAATTTGATGATTTTTGGGATTTATTGTGGTTGTTCAACGAGTTTTTGTTCACTATTCATCTCTTGGACAATTATTTTTTCTTTTGTTAAACAAGTTCTGTGTGAGAAAATCATTTTTTTAATGGTTAGATATTTGTTCTGTGTGAAAAAATTATTTTTTTAATTGTTAAGTATGATTTCTTATATAAAAAATGATTCTCAATAGTGAAAGGTTTGCTTCAGTGAAAACAAAAAAAATTAAGAAATCGTTTCTTCCCACTAAGCACTTAGGGAAGAAACCTGCACCTGAAGATACTCTAAGTTGTGTGGGGGGTTTCTTTGGGGGTGGATGATTTTTCCAGAACTGTCAACACCATAGTGTATTTTTTGAAAGAGAACATTTTTTAAAATAAATTGTAAAAGGGAGTGTGTAAGCAGGGGAGTGTGAACCAACCCATGGTATGCAAAAATATAAAGGAATAAGAAAAATAAAGGCTTCTATCAGTATGGACCAGCACTGTAACGGGCTCAGAACAAAAGGAAAAAAAAAAAAAACCTCTAAACCCAAACAAGTATAAACCAATAACAAAACAATTAAAATTTTAAAATGAAACTCTATAAATGTAAAGTTTTATAATTAAAATATTATTATAGACATCACTGCTCTTTTATCAAACGCTTATATATTTGTGAAATAATTTTATACCATAATTAAATGTAAAATAAATTAATTAAAATAACTTACTAAATACACTCTAAATTACGGCATGATATTCTCATAAAAATACTAAAACAAACATATAGCGTGAGGTGGATAAGTATTTAATTTACATCTCATCTAGTTAACTTATGAGTATAATTTTCCTAAGTAGCCATCTAATGAATGAATTACCTTAAACAAATTCATTTTAACTTAATTATTAGTCTTGTGTACTAAATATATGTTAAATATTTAAACAAAATTTTATACTGCATAAAATAATTTTATCCAATTCAAATAAATTTTTTTATGAAAGATACCTATAGATTCGTAAAAAAAAATTATGCTCCTATTTAAATTTTAGATTTAGATTATTTTTTTTTAAAATATATTGCTAATTTTAACAACATTAACTACAATATTTTTTTTATGTTCTTTTCCTTGAATTTAAAATCTTATATTTCTAACATTTTGTTAGTACCAAATTAGATTGTATGAAATTCATTAAGAGATTCAACTCTTGAACAAATTTTTTACATACATACAAATTTAATCATATATTTAACAAATAAAATTATATATCAATTATATCACATTATCTTGATAATAATTTAATAATAGAGTTTAATAATTATATGTATATAATATAAAAGTCAATGATTAATTATAAATAAATTTATTAATTTCTACAATAATTATTATTTTAAAAGTCAATGATTATTCAATCACCAGAAGATTTACGTTATCAATGCATATTCTTTAATTTTCTTCTCACAATAGTATTTACTTCTATTAACAGTGATTTGTTTCCATATTTATCAGTGATCAGTTTAGGATTTTTGAAGTTAGTTGTTCTTTCTTTTATTTCTAACGAAGTTTTACGCTTTAGGATGTATCGTCTACTGTGTTTTATCATGGGTTCTAGTGTTTTTGTCGGGGATCCTTCCCTCACTTATTAAAAAAAGTTTAATTGCATTTTATATTTCTATTTTTTTTTACAAATTTTATTTCTAATAAATTAATTTGACATATTTTACTTTTTAATTTTTTAAAAAACTTATAAATTTTATCTTTTATTGTACTGACGTGAAAAATTAAAATAATTATACTTTTTACTTCTAATTTTTTTTTTTGATAAATTTTACTCAAAACTTTAGTCTTTGATGAATTTTCTTCCAGATTTTTATTCTTAGGTCTAGCATGTCATGTTAGCACTGATGAAAGATAAAATTTACATGTTTTTTCAAAAAAAAATAAAAATAAAATACACCAAAATAATTTCTTGGATGTAAAATTCATAAAAAAAGTAAAAAATACAATTAAGAATATTAAAAAAGAAGAAAAAGAAATATTAATTAGTGATTTTATTCCCCTATCCTAACCCAAACATTAATTTATTCACAAACCTAATGCAAGTTGCAACCATAATCCTATATACAAAATAGCAAAAAGGTAGTCCCAAAACGTCACCTTTTCCTAGTAATTAGCTCCATCTGCTTTACCTTGACAAGTAGATAGATACTTAGATAGCTACGGCGAGAAGAGATCGAACGAACGAAATCGAAGCCAAAAAAGAAGAACAAACAAAATGAGCATCGGAACAACACTTTCAACAACACCACACCACTCTTTCCACTCCAACACCCGAACCAGTTTACTCAACACCGTTTCCCCAATCCAATTCCTCTCCTTCCGCAATCACACTCACAATCTCAGAGTCCTCTGTTTCTCTTCGAATCCGTCGCAGCAGCCGCCGCCGGTGGTGGTGGTTGGCTCCGCGAACGCCGACATCTACGTGGAGATCGACCGTCTCCCACACGAAGGCGAGACTCTCGCGGCGAAGTCCGGCCAGACCCTCGCCGGCGGCAAGGGCGCCAACCAGGCCACGTGCTCCGCCAAGCTCTCCTACCCGACCTACTTCGTCGGGCAGGTCGGCGACGACGCCTACGGCACCCTTCTCTCCGACGCGCTCCGTGGCGGTGGTGTTCGCCTCGATAGCCTCACCGTGGTGGCGTCGGCTCCCACGGGTCACGCCGTCGTCATGCTCCAATCCAACGGCCAGAACTCCATCATCATCATTGGCGGCGCCAACATGAGCTGCTGGCCCAGCACCTTGCCACGTCAGCATTTGGACCTTGTGGCCCAAGCTGGCATTGTTTTGCTGCAGAGGGAGATCCCTGATGCTGTCAACGTTCAAGTCGCACAGGTTGGGCCGGGCCGGGCCGAGCCTTTTAGAACAAAATCTTTGACGTAATTTCTTAAGTACTGTTGATAAGTATTATTTTCTAGACTTTAGATAAATTTATTCGGAAACACTTCTAGAAAAAATAAATTAGAAAGAATGAAACGAACTTCTCCGTCTGGTTTCTATACTTGTGTTATGTATTAATATTTAGACATTGCATTTAGAAACTGGTTTTAGTTCCTGCACTTACACTTTAAAGCTATTTTAGTCCTATAATTTTGGACATCAGGTACTAAAATGAATTAAAAAGTGTATGTGTCATCAAGACTAATTTAAGTGGTTTCAAGGTGTAAGGACTAAATTGTAAGATTGTGCAAGTCTAGGGATCAAGTGAATAATTAAACATATTTTCTACCTGGAATTATGGAATTAGAGTTTCATCTCAGTAATATGCTGTGACAAACCTTTGTTACCTGAATTACGAACAGAAACTTTGATTCTGACTTGAGAATGATACCAAAAGTAGTTAAATAAACTTCGGGATCTAAGTTTTGTGCTTTATTTTTGTCTTTCTTATTTGTGAGGCATTTTGGGTATTGCATTATGTGTAATGGTGTAATGCATGCAGGCTGCAAGGAATGCTGGTGTACCAGTAGTGATGGATGCTGGGGGCATGGATGGGCCAATTCCGCCACAATTATTGAAATTTGTTGATATTTTGAGTCCTAATGAAACTGAACTTGCTCGTCTTACCGGAAGGCCAACAGGAAGTTTTGAAGAGATTGCACAGGCTGCTTTGAAATGCCATGAACTGGTGAGTTCAAGTAGTGACTTTAGGGTTCACAATGAAATGCTTCTCCACATTATGCTAGTTGAATGCCATATTCGTTGCTTATGGATAGACAAGGTTTTAGATTGTGGTTTTATTCTGATTCTTAATATTGAGGAAAATTGCATAGAAATGCAGTTGCAATTGCAGTTTTATTGCAATTCTTAATATCGAGAAAAATTATAGACAAATGCAGTTTTATTGCGGTTGCCTACTGTTTTTGTAAAACCTTGAGAATGTCTTACAAAGAAAGCACAATTTTTCGAATATAATTGAAAATCTGAAGTAACTCTGAGGTTTTCTGTTACTGATACTCCTTCCCTTGTGTAGTGTTTACATGCCTGCATAGATGGCATCCACAGTGTCAATGCAGAATGAAATGGCCATCATATTGATGTTCATTAGAGATTCTTCTACAGAATTGTCATGTATTCTGATTTCTGAATCTGATACCTCCGGTTATCTGGTTCTCACTGCCTTTATTTGGTGGCATTATCTTCTAAACAAGGTTTTGAACTATTACTCCTTTATGTTGAGGGAAATGGAGCTGTTTACTCCTCTTGGCAATAACAACCTGCCTGCAATTTTTATTTCATTTTCTTTTCCTTGAATCCAATTAAATGCATCATAAGGGGAAACTATAGGGGGAAATGGTAGTTAATGACCAATAAACAATTGAGTTTTCTATTTCTTTTATTTCCTATGAATTGTCTCTCGGTGACACTGCAATAGATTTGAAATTGTCTCAGAATTTATCTTCAAATGTCTTGGTTGATTGGTGAAGGCTGATAGAATGATAGATGAACATTTTGGCATTTATCATTGTGAACAGTGCAATGTCTCAATGGTTCTAGTTCTGGTGTTATTTGTCTGAAATTTCAGGGAGTTAAACAAGTTCTTGTGAAACTTGGGGAAAAAGGATCCGCGCTTTTTGTAGAAGGAGAAAAACCAATTCAGCAGCCTGCCATACTTGCTAAAACAGTTGTCGATACAACTGGTGCTGGTGATACTTTTACTGCTGCTTTTGCTGTGGCCTTGGTTGAGGGAAAGTCCAAAAAGGAATGCCTCAGATTTGCTGGTGTGTATGGTGGAATGCAACTCTTTTTTCTTTCTAGAATTTTCTCTTTGGAAAAATGTTCCTAACTATGTTGTTCTGCAACAGCTGCTGCAGCTTGTCTTTGTGTTCAAGTGAAGGGAGCCTCTCCCAGCATGCCTGATAGGAAATCTGTTTTGGATCTTCTTAATTGTCAATGAGAATACTCAGAAAAGGTCAATTTTCACTGAAACACTTCTTCCTTTGTTTTAATTGTTTGGATTTACTCTCTCGTTCTTGCTTAGTGAAGAAAAAACATGATTTGGACTTCTAGAGAGTGCCTGGTATCAGTTTCTTTATTTGTTATTCAATTTTTGTTTTCCTTGCTATTCAGAATCACTTTTCTGATGCTCCTGACTACAATTGAATGGCTCTTGTCACTACATTTTCCTGCATGCTTCTAAAACTACTTTAATTATTATTTAATTTCATTTGATGCATAATGCATTCCTAGAACAATTCACGTGTCCATTTATTAAAAATTTCTCTAGTCTAATGATCCTGGTATGCGAACATATTTGTTTCAACAGGAAAATGATCAGTTTTAATGCCTAAATAGGAGAATCTGTTAGTTCACTTTCCTATTATTGATTGTTTTACACATTTTGAAACACGCATCTGATTTCAATGACTGATAATATTTTTGGTTGTCAGAGGTCACAATTTGGACTATCAGGAGCGGAATAACTGTGTATGGTAGAGATAAAGACCCTGGATGATGGCAGTAAGTAAAGCAAAAGTCCTTTTACAGAGCATTTCTGTAAGATGGATTCTTCAGCATAATAGCTTGTTGTCATTGTAATAAGATTAGGCCAAACATTTACACTTTTGACAATGGAAAGAAAACGAAGAGAAGATAAAATAATGTTTGACAGGTTTGGTTTAATAAGAGAAGAAGCAATGCAAGAAAATAAGGAACTTCGTCTTTCTTCGGTGAGAAAAGTGGGAAAAAATTAATAAACCGAGAAACATATCTATCTTGAAACATGACCCTATTCATTCCAGGACCTTTATTAAAAAAATTATGCCAATCCCAAAAAATTCTCAAAAAGTGATTACTTTCTCAAAAAAATTTCTTTTTCTTTTTCTTCTTTCGACCATGTTTATGATAAATTGACAATTATGACAATATCTGATAAATCCATTATTGCCTCACTTAAGTTGATTATTTCAAGCCTAAAACTTTGAAAGGAAAATACAAATTAAAGAGAAAACAAGGTGATTTTACGCCAAAGCAAGGTGATATGACACAAGGCGAGGATGGTTTTTTTTTTTCCTACTCCAATGTTCCTTTGTATTCAGAATTGTTCTTCTAACGAAGAGCCAATCCCAAATGGCTTTCACCCCCTTATCCGCTTCTAGCTAACTGGCATTTGACATTATTTATCCAATAAATTTGGCCTAATTATAAAATAATTATCCTCCTAAAAAAATTATAAATTTGCTGATTGACCAGTATATGATGCAGTCAATATACTGAGACATACGATACCTGTATATTGATTTGTGCTTACCTATTACGGTAAATAATGATTTGGGTTCAAGTCTTCAAGAAACTTAGATTCAAGCTAAAACTTGCGATGGCAATTAAATACTTGAAGCTTGTATTGTGTCTACATAAAAACTAAGTTACACACTTTTCTTGATTGAATGTTATCCTCGGAGAGATGCCGGCAAGTTATGAATAATAAAAGCCACTGTTTTAATGTTATATGTTTGTTTGATTTTATAATTCAACAGGATTCACCAACAGATTTGAGGAGAAAACACGATTAACACCTTTTCGGTGACCAGTGTAACTTAATTAAAGATTTGTTTAAAATTTGGAATGATTCCTAAGAGTGTGTTTGGTAGAGATAAAAAAAAGATGAAAGTGTGAGGCATGAAAAGGAATGAAAAGATATGAAAGAAAGTGAAAAGAGAGTTGAAAGTATGATTGTTTGATTGAGATAAAAAAAAAAAAAGTGTAAAAAATGAAATGTTTAAATTAAAGATTTGATAGGTAAAAAAGGAATTTATTATAAAATAAAAATGTAATATTATTATTATTAGGTTTCATTAACTCTACAGTATGTTTGGAATTATTCTTTAGCCATAATAAGTTAAGTATAACATATAACTGATTATGACATGAGAGAGATATATGATTCACTTAAAAATAATGATGCTCCAGCGGGCATTTTTTCGGCTTTGCGTGCACTTTCATCTTTTTTCTCTACTTGCCAACATCTATGAAAGTAGTTTAATATTCTGACTTGGTTGGATACATGGATTGGGTGCACAACTAAGGAAAAACCTCAAAATGCTTGCTCTGTTACATCCATGAGAGTTTTTTTCATGCTACCAGACTCTATTTTTTTTTAACCATCAAAATTTATTTTTTTTGTTTTTTTAAAAAAATGATTTCTAACAATTTTAAACCGTTAAAATATTTTACTCATGATTTAATAATTTTTTTATACATTTTGTTGGTTTTAAAGAGAGAAAAAAGATAAATATAAATTTATCGTGATTTTTTTTACATATTTTGGTTGTTTTAAATGGTCACAAATCATTTTTAAAGAAATTAAATTAAAAATATTTTTTTACGGTGATGATTTATGACACTATTAACATAAAGAATAAGAGACTAAAAGCAATTTTTTGAAAATTTAAGGAACTAATAAAAAGAATCTTTTTTAAAAGGATTAAAAAATAATTGCTCAAATTGAAAGGACTAAATTTTTTTATATTGTATGATATTGGTTTGTTATCTTGCTGTCTACACCATACATAAACATTGGATAATTTATTTATTTTTTTACAAAAGAATAGGGTTTATCATGCTCTTATCCTTGGTAATAAAAAATCACACTCTTATCCCACTAGTTTGTTATTCTCATATGATCCTGTTGCCATATTCTAGCAATGATTATTGATCCTTTGATTTAAATTCAAATTGATTTAAATTGATGACAATAATTCAAATTTTATCCTTGATGAGCCAGTAATTGATCTGCATAAATTTTTATAGTAAAATAATGTTTAAAGATATGTGTATATGGTATTTATGTCATGTATTTTCTAAAGGTTTAATTTCCAAATTCAGGTCATTGTTATTTTTGGTCCCTCAAATTTAAATATATTTATTTTATCTTCTAGATTTTGAAAATTATTCTTTTTAGTCTCTCCATAGATGGTAGTAGTGTTTACCAAACGAGGAGTATGAATTTGTAATTTGAAGTGATTTTTGATTGCTAGAAATTGGGCTTTAATTTAAATTTCAAAATAGATTTTTGGTAGCTTTTATCCGCCAAAATCAAGTAAAAAAAATCAAATATGGCTCTCTCTCTCTTGTACACCTGCACTCATGAACCTGAATCTGAAAACTTTGTGTGGTTCCTTTGAAATTTCAATAAAATTTTTGTTTTTCTAATATTTGTAATCTTGGTTTTGTTTTGTTTTTTTAATTTTTAATTTGAAATTTTGTTTTTCAATTTGTAATCCTGATTGTGTTGTTTTTTTATATTCTTCGTATTTCTGTTTTTTTTTCTCTTTTTATAATCTAATACGGAACCTCAGAACAGATAATAATAAAACAGAGAATTCAGGAAAATGAGAAGTAGTAATTCAGCATTAGACTGGAAATCATAAAAACTACAAAGGAGAAGGTCCCTCTTGTCCTAGAGCTGAGCTCCTAAATAGAATACCTCGTAGGTTCTCTCTATTCCCACCAAAAACAAAAAAGATCCCCCCAAAAGCTATCCTTACACCTACTAAATAACAGAAAGGAAACTACCCACTAACTCTCTCCCACTCTCTCTTGTAACAAACTGCCCACTAACTTATTCCTCTTTTATCCTCTTTTCTTTCCACGGGAATACACTAACCATTCCCTTGGGCCTTTCTGCATCTCATGAACTAAAGGCTCCAAAGGCCCATTGCGAATTTGGTTCCTATCAACACCCTCTCCTTGAAGTAAAGTATTGTCCTCAAGACTCAATTCTGGAAACTGGCTCTTCAATGTCAATTTGTCTTCCCAAGTTGCTTCATCTACGTTTTTCCCCTTCCATTGGACTAGCCACTAGTTGACTCTTTCGCCTCTCTTCATTATACTACGAGTTGCCAACACCAGTTCTTGTTCAATTTCTCCTTCATGGTCATCCTCCAATCCACTAGGCAGTGTGCTTTCAACTTTGTAATCTCCATGTGCTTTTTGAGCAAGGACACATGGAAAACTGGGTGTATCTTGGAACTTGTAGGCAATTTCAACTTATAAGCTACTTCCCCAATCCTTTCAATCACCTCGAAAGACCCATAGTATCTAGCGCTTAATTTCGGACTGATTCTTGCAGCCACAGAATGTTGCCTATGTTGCTTCAATTTGAGGAACACCAAGTCACCTATCTCAAAATTCCTCTCATTTCTATGCTTATCTGCCTGTGTCTTCATCCTCTCTTGTGCTCTTGCCAAGTGATTCTTCA
Source organism: Glycine soja (assembly GCF_004193775.1). NCBI lineage: Eukaryota > Viridiplantae > Streptophyta > Magnoliopsida > Fabales > Fabaceae > Glycine > Glycine soja. Next base: position 46,079,443 of record NC_041016.1, on the reverse strand, counting down.
ATTGTCTCAAAGCTTCATCCCTATCTTGCAATTCCCTTTGAACTACTTCCACCTTCACTTCTCCTTGTATACTCTTTACCATCATTGGAGGCTTTCTTCCATAAACTACCTCAAATGGCGTAGTGCCTATTGAATCCTAATAAGTGGTATTGAACCAATATTCAGCCCACAGAAGCCAAATGACCCATCCCTTTGGCTGATCCGTGATAAAGCACCTCAAGTATGTTTCCAAGCACTGATTAGTGACTTCGCTTTGACCATCGGTTTGAGGATGATAGGTTGTACTCATCTTGAGTGTTATACCTTGTAGTTTGAAGAATTCTTTCTAGAACAGACTCATAAACAACGGATCACGATCACTCACAACAGAATTAGGTACCCCATGAAGCCTTATCACCTCTTTCACAAATATTTCAGCTATGGCTCGTGCTGCGTAAGGGTGTCTTAATGGAATAAAATGACTATATTTAGACAGCCTGTCTACCACGACTAGAATAGCCTCAAACCCTTTGGATCTCGGGAGCCCCGTGATAAAATCTAAAGATATATCTTCCCATACCTGATATGGTATTGGTAAAGGTTGCAATAAACCTCCAGGGCTTGTTGTTAAGTATTTCTGGCATTGACAAACATCACAGTCCTGCACAAACCTCATAATATCTCCCTTTATTTCTTTCCAAAATAGATTCGAAGAAAGACGCCTATAAGTACGGTAAAACCCAGAGTGTCCTCCTTGGGGAGTGGCATGAAACTCTTCCATTAACTTAGGAATCCAACTTGAGGTTTTAGCAACTACTAATTTGTCTTTGAAGAATAACACACATTGTTTATACTCAAAACCGATATGCTTTCCTTGATCTTGCTTCAAGTCTTCAATAACCTTCCTCCAAGTGGAACTTTCATGCACTTCAGTTATTAAATTTGGGTAGTCCAACCACACAAGTATGTATGCTAAGGAAATAAGCTCCATCTCCCCCATGCTTCTTGATAATGCATCCGCCCCCTTGTTTTCTAAACCCAGTTTGTATACAATCTCGAAATTATACCCCAACAACTTAGCTAGCCAATTTTGCTGGCTCCCCGTGGTAATTCTTTGCTGGAGAAGTTGCTTCAAACTCTTTTGATCGGAATAGACAATGAATTTCCTTATGGCATAGTATCGGCCAAGCATTTGGCATATTAGGATCTGGTTGACAGGCGAAAAAAGGGTCTGTGTTTCAAATGTGGTGGACCTTATGGCCCATTGCATCAGTGCCCCGTAAAACAGCTTTGTCTCATCGTAGCTGATGATGAGTTGCAGGTTGAGTGCGAAGAAGAAAATGCGTTCGAGGATGCCCAGGAGGAAGGTTACGTGGTTTTTGGATGGAGAATGTAGCGCTTTATCTCTAAGGGGGATGGACGACGAGAAAACGGGGAGCCATAGTACCATGAAGCTACAAGGGAAGATAAGTGGAATTTCCATTCTTCTTCTTGTTGACAGCGGGGCGACCCATAATTTCATTTCAAGGAAATTGGTTGAAGCTTTAGGTTGGACATGGGAGGAGACAAAATCAATGAAAATTTTGATGGGGGATGGCCACGTGACTGAAACCAATGGTATGTGTAAAGAAATCAAAATAGAGACAAAGGCAGGAAGGTTCACACTTGATGTTGTCTTGTTCGATTTGGAATATATTAATGTTATTTTGGGTATGTCTTGGCTAAAAACTCTAGGGGTAATGATGGTAGATTGGAATACACAGATAATGAAGTTTGAAACAGAATTGGGAATGAAAAACTTGAGAGGAGTAAATCAAGAAGAGCCTTTGTTTGCCACTTTGTGTGGGGTACTTGATGAAAGACAAGAGCAGAAGGAGAATGGGCTGAGCAGTGAGCAGCAACGAGCTTTGGGAGATATTCTTACCAGTTTTGATGATGTCTTTGTGAAACCAAAGGGATTACCTCTTGTTCATGTGAAGGAGCATACAATTAACCTGAAATTGGGACATGATCCAATCAATGTAAGGCCATATAGATATCCCTACCATCAAAAGAAAGAGATATAGAAAAACAAGTGAAAGAGTTGTTGGAGATTGGTCATATAAGGCCAAGTCAAAGTGAATATTCAAGTCCGATAATTCTAGTTAAAAAGAAAAACAAGTGGAGGATGTGTGTGGATTATAGAGCTCTCAACAAGGCCACGATTCCAGATAAATTCCCAATCCCGGTGATTGAAGAACTACTAGATGAGTTACATGGTTCCACCTATTTCTCCAAGTTAGATTTGAGGTCCAAATACCATCAAGTTCAAATGAAGAAGGATGACATTCACAAAACTGCTTTCAGGACACATGAGGGACATTATGAGTATCTAGTTATGCCATTTGGGCTAATGAATGGGAGGAGCATATGGAGCAATTGAAAGGTGTCTTGGAAGATCTGAGGAAGCAACAACTTTATGCCAACAAGGAGAAGTGTAATTTTGGCCAAAGAAGCATAGAGTACCTAGGACATGTCATTTCAAAGTAAGGGGTAGAGGTGGACCCAAACAAAGTGAAGAGCGTGCTGGATTGGCCAATTCCCACTAATGTCAAAGGAGTATGTGGGTTCCTTGGTATCACAGGCTATTATAGAAAGTTCATCAAAGACTATGGTAAGATAGCTAGACCTTTGACTGAGTTGACAAAAAAAGATGGCTTTGGGTGGAATGAGCAGGCTCAAAAGGCTTTTGAGGAACTAAAGAATAAGATTACTTCAGCCCCTGTCCTAACCTTGCCCAATTTTGAACAAGAATTTGAGCTTGAATGTGATGCATCCGATTTAGGAATTGGGGCCATTTTGATGCAAAGCAGGAAACCAGTGGCTTACTTTAGCAAGGCTTTAAGTAGTAGAAATGTCACTAAATCTGCTTAAGAAAGAGAGTTAATGGCAGTGGCATTGGCTATACAACATTGGTGCCCCTACATACTTGGAAGGAAATTCACTAGCAGAACTCCCCAATAAAGAAGCTTAGCCTTCCATTACAAGAAATGAAATCTCTCAATACAAGGAAGAAATAGCTTTGAGTGAAAGACAATGGCAAAAGATGGTAAGACCGAGTATCGTATGCTGAGGGAATTTGTTTCACTCAGACCATGTACATTCAGTATGCAAACATTTGTATGGATTAAAAGCAAAGTAAATATCAAGTTGGATTCTGTACTAAAATCTATTTGAACAAAAAATAAATATCTAAAGTTATGAAGGTGAAAACTATCAAGTAAAGTACGTTGGGTCGTTTTATTGAATTACGCTTGATGTTTAATGTGTATTTTTCTCTATTTAACATTATCCTAGTGTTCTTAGGCTGAGAAACTACTCAAACCAAGATCCCTCTAGTGAATGAACCTAACTCTCTTTAAACTTCGTCCTATTCCTACCAAAAAACAAAAAAGATCCCTCCAAAAGTTATCCCTACACCTACTAAATAACAGAAAGGAAACTGCCCACTAACTCTCTCCCACTCTCTCCTGTAACCAATTGCCCACTCTCTCCTATAACAAACTGTCCACTAACTTATTCCTCTTCTACCCCTCTTTTCTTTCCACGAGAATACACTAACCATTCCCTTGGGCCTTTCTGCATCTCATGAACTAAAGGCTCCAAAGGCCCATTGCGAATTTGGTTCCTATCATAATCCTAGTTGCATTTTTCTGATTTTGGTCGTGTTTCTAAGATCTTGCAAACTTCCCAAACATTCTCTTACATTCCCAATCTAGGTTTGAAACTGATGAAGGAAGGAGATAGGGATAATTTTTGTATGTAAAAAAACATAAATCCATCACATACTAATCATGTGCTGAATTCTATTAACTGATCGAACACCATTTCAAGAAAAGGAGTGATTAGTGTAATAAAAATGAAACAAACAATTAGAGGATTTTGTGAGATAAAAATGGAAATATTGAGTTTGATTTCATAAAGCAATAAAAAAATGATTGAATTAACTAAACAAGTAGGTACAAAAGGAGTTTAAATACAAAATACAGGATATGTCAGAAAAGAAATTGCATGTGTTGAATGGATCAGAAAAGGTTGGGTTCATCCAACAACCATTTGAGCTAAAATTGATTATTGTTGTTATGTGGTTTGAAGTTCAAATTATTTATGGGAATTTAGGAATCAAAACTTTGGATATATTTTTTTTCCGATGAGTGTAATAAAAGTAAAACATAAGGAATATGAGTTGAATTTACTATAAATTTTATGGCGAACATCTCTCTTAAACTTTCCTATCCTATCCCTATCTCTCAGGTATAATTAACAGGGAATCCTTTTTTTCGAGGTTGTGAATAGTGATGACGATTAATCCTTTTTTTCGAGGTTGTGAATAGTGATGACGATTGGCAAAGGATCATCGAGCAAATGTGGACAGACTTCTCATTCCAAGCACGAGGGTAATTTAGGTAATAAAATTATATTGTAATCTCCTTGTCCAATCCTGATCCATTTTCCTCACCAACAAGGATTCTCTCCAGCTCTTCAAGTGGACTTCACTGCCTTTTAATTTCTTTTTCTTTTTAATTAATCTAGTTTAGACTTCCTCTTTACTTTCACTCTCTTTCAATTTCTATCCCTGTCATTCTATTCTACTAAACTAATATGTATCAAAGAAATCTACACCTTCTATTTGTTTACACCCCATCACAACAAGTCTTGCCTTAAATTTTTCTATAGATCCATCAGTTCTTAATTTCTTTCAGAAAACCCACTTACAACCTATACTTTTACAACCAGGGGGAAGATCAGTAAGAAACCAAGTTTTATTATTTTTAAGAGAACTCATTTCATCATTAATAGCTTCTTTCCAAAAAGGTGCATCAATAGACCTCATGGCCTCACCATAAGTTTTAGGATCATCTTCAAGCAAAAAAGAGCAAAATTCAGAACCAAAATCCTTAACTTTTTTAGATCTTTTACTCCTCCTAGGTTCAAACACAATGTCCTTATTAGTATTACTACAAGAAGACAAATTAGAACAAGAAGTATCACACACAGATTTAGACAATTTATTTTTCAAAGGAAAAATATTTTCAAAGAAATTATCATCTCTAGATTCCATAATAGTACCATTAAAAATTTCAGACACTTCTGAATTAACTACCAAAAATCTATAAGTAGTACTATGCATAGAGTATCCAACAAAAACACAATCTACAGTTTTTGGTCCAATTTTTCTTTTCTTATTAATGGGGATGTTTACCTTTGCTAGACACCCCCACACTTTAAGATATTTCAGGTTTGGTTCTCCTTTTCTCCATAGCTCATAAGGGATTTTTTCAAAATTTTTATAAGGCACTCTATTAAGAATATGACATGCAGAATACAAAGCTTCACCTCACATATTACTTGGTAAACCAGAACTTACAAGCATAGCATTCACCATATCAAGCAATGTACGATTCTTTCTTTCCGCAATACCATTTGATTGAGGAGCATACAGAGGTGTCACTTCATGAATAATACCATGCATTTCACAAAATTTACTCATGTCTAAAGATGTGTATTCTCCACCTCTATCGGAACGTAAAATTTTAATTTTTCTTTCTAATTGATTTTCTACTTCTGTTTTATATACTTTGAACTTATCAAATAATTCACTTTTGTGATTAACTAAATACACATAACAATATTTGGAGAAATCATCAATGAAAGTAATAAAATATCTCTTACCACCACGTGCTAACACATCATTACTATCACATACATCACTATGAACCAATTCAAGCAAGTTAGTTTCTCTTTCAATACATGTAGTAAAACTCTTTCTAGGTTGCTTTGCTCGAATACATGTTTCACATTTTTGTTTTAAATCAATGGAAGCCTTAGGAATAAGATTAAGAGACATCATTCTTTTGATAGAATTCAAATTCACATGTCCAAGTCTAGCATGCCACATATTAGAACATTCAACATTTGCAACAAAAGAAGAAATATTTGATATTTTATTAATAGACTGAGACATAAGACTTAACTTAAACAAACCATCACAAATGTAGCCTTTACCAATAAAATTACCATGTCTCGTAATAACAACTCTATTGGATTTAAAAACAACCTTGTACCCTTGTTGGACTAACAAAGAAGTACTTATTAAATTTTTCCTAATATCAGAAATATGATAGACACCATCTAAAACAATAAAGTTTCCTGAAGATAGCTCTAGCTTCACTTGACCTTCTCCTAACACATGTGTCATACTCCCATTCCCCATGCTCACAGTACGTGTGCTTGATTCCTGATATAAAGAAAATAATTTTTTATCAGCACACATGAACATTAGCCCCGGAGTCTATAAACCAATCATTTGAGTTAAAAACACAATTTAACTCAGGGCTAGTGACATGGTACCTATCAAATGGGGAATCAGAGACAACACTGGTGGTAACAACATTAGCCTGAGGTTTAGGGAAAGACGTGGGTTGGCGATGACGTTGAAAACAATTCTTAGCCAAATGATTAGCTCCCACAAATAAAGCAAAAAATTTCATTCCCCGAATTTTTATCCTTAGGCTTATTGTTGTTATTAAAAGCATTGCTCTTATTTTTAGAAAAGGAAGGCTTTCTACCAAATTTATTTTTGTTAAACCCATGCCTTTTGAAGGACTTAGAGAAAGGTTTGCTAGAGCTCTCAACAAGATAGGCCTTAGACTGAGAATCAGATTTTTGCAAGTGTTTTTGAAATGAACGATATTTATCCTCAATGCGGAGACAGACAAGCAAATCATCAAAGGTAAAACTTTCATGTTTATGTTTTAGGCTTCGAGCAAAATCAGTCCACGAAGCAAGCAATTTTGAAATCATGAAAGCCACAAGCATAATGTCAGGCAAAACAATTCCTTTCAATTTCATGTCATAAACAATGTTTTCAAATTCATGGATCTGATCTGAAATAGATTTTCCATCAATCATTTGAAACTCAATCATTTTTTTTCACAAGAGTAATGACTTAAACCTTTTTCAGCAGATCCATATTTCAATTCAAGTGATTCACATAACTCAACAGAAGTTTTGGTATGACAAAAAATCTTATATATGTTATCAGCCAAAGCACTTAAAATCCGTCCATGCCATAAAATATCTTTAACAGAAACATCATGTTTAATGGTTGCATCAGTTTGAACTATATCAGTAGAGGAAGTTGAAGTTTTTATTTCTCTTTTAAAAATCACAGAGTATAAATCTAATTCAGTAAGCCAGAATTTCATTTGTTGTTGTCGACAGAAAAAATTTTCACCCGTAAATTTTTCAGACTTACTGGAAAGGGACTTAATCATATCCATGACGGGCATTTTAATAAAATAGAATGCTACTGCAGAAAAGACTATGCAAGAAAAAAGTGAAAAATAATTTTTCTCTCTAAGATTTCATACTATATTTTTTTTCACTACCATAATCTTCTCCGATCAAGCTGTTGGCATGCCTCCAACCTCCTCTCTTTCTGACCCCTCCTTCAAAAGAAATCTATAAAATATCACATTTCATTTACTGTAACTACAAGTATGCAAATAAAAATATAAGACTTAGAAAAGCATAATTTTTTTTAAAGCCTTCCTTTGTTGCAATCATCGAATTCAAGCTTCAAACGAAATTTTTTTTTACATGGCATCACTTGAATATTAAATCTGGCCATAAACGAATTTCTCAAGTGGTGCTTCATACCTTGAAGCACCTTCAGATTCATTTTCTCTTTTAGTTTTCACAAAGGCAATCATAGCCATAAAAAATTAAAAACAAAGTCAAGTAAGGTTCAAATGGAACATACTAATAAATTTTGATTTTTTTTTTTGTTTCAAAAAGGAGAAGCAAAAAGTAAATGAATAACGATATAGCCTTCATGAAATCCATAGTGAATTCTGCAAAATGAGATGTCAAGATTCAAATCCGATTCGATTTGAAGAAAACAGTTAGAAAGCAATCAGATTTGATCCATCTCTTGTTTTTTTCTTTTTTGATGGCTGTAGTTCTAGTCCAATAGCAAAATTTGAGATCTTGGGGATTTTTCCAAAGCGATGTTGCATGGAGTTACATTTTGCTATCAAGCAATGCAGAGCTGTCACAGGCGCGGTGTCCCTTCATATTTGTGAGTCTCACTGTCAACGCTAGTCGTGGCACCCCTCCATCTTCGTTAGTCTTTGGGGAGTAGTGCGGAAGGAGTTGGGAGAAGAATAAGTGTGGACGTATAGAGTAGATTCTTCTAACAGTACATAAAACCACTTGTAGAAGTGGTCCCCCATAATAACGACCGAAAATCAAATATACTCTATTATCTCATATATATATATATATATATAAATTTTTTTATTACGATAATATTAGTATGAAATATTTACCCGTTTTACATATTTTTTTATCCATCGAATCATTTGCTTAAAAGAATTAAGTTTAACACCACTTGAATAAGTAACTTATTGGTAATAAATATTATTTCATTATATAAATAAATTTTATTTTATTCTAGGAATTATTTAATTATTATTTTATTTATGTAAATAACTATTTTATCAAAAATATAAATTGATTACCTTTATTATTATTATTATTATTATTATTATTAAAGATATAAATAAATAAATATTATTAATTCAGTGTAACTCAATTATTAATAAACAAATTAAGTTTTGATACGTACTCTAATTGTAGATTATAATAAAAATAATTATTATATTATCCTACTTACCTAAAATTTCATATATATAACTGATTAGTAGAAAAAATATAATTGATGGATTAATTCCATGATTAATTAATAATTATAATAATTGATTAATTCATATATTAATAAATTGATATATTTTAAATCTTAAAATGATTTTTTATCATAATAGAAAAATAGTTATTTTGTAACTCATGTACAAATACTAAAATTCAAATAATAATGGGTTGATCAATAATAATAATTTAATTATTACATAAATTTTAAACAAAAATCACACAATTCTCTCTCTCATTTTTACCATTTGTCATTTCCTTCTTCCTCCCCATCCTTGCCAACTCTACCATATGTTGGTATTTCATACTCCTATGATCCATTTTCTTTAGAACTTCAAAAAATCTTGCATGATTTGAATTTCAATTATAAATACTTGAGTGTCCATTGCTATTTTTCTCTTTTAAAAGAGCTAATTGCTGATATTTTGTATTCTTTTCATTTCATTCCGTTTTAATGGAGAGATCAATTAATACAAACAAGAAACACAACACATATCGACCTTTTTATTCTTCATCTACGGTAAGTTCTTTTTTTTTTTTTTTTTATCTTTTTCAATTTTATTTGAATGTTTTTTATATAGAATTTGTTCAATATTTAGTATTGAAAATTTATTTGTTAGTGTTATTTTACATTTTCTTCACTTTCAATCTATTATTATTTTCATTTTAAATAGTTAATTACTGACATTTTTATTTATTTATTTTATTTTATTCAGTTCTAATGGAACAAATGCATTGATTTTTTTTTATTCTTTCTCTACTTGAAGGCTTACTTTATATTTTATTTTTTAATTTATATATTTACTTTTTCATTAACAGAAATTTTTCTTTCTTTTTTTTTCAAACAATTTATCTTTCATTATTTTTCATTTGATTTTTTTTTCTAAGGCAATATTATATGATTTTTCTTTTTTCTAAGTATCTATGTTTTTTTTTACCATTTATATTGTTTGTTTTTAGAATAGTCAATGTTAATATTTTTATTCTTTTTTATCTGATTTTAATGGAGGATAAATGCAAACAAGAATTAAACACAAATTATCAAATGTAAGTTGTTATCTTTTCTAATTCTTATTTGAATTTTCTTTTTTACAAATTTATTCTAATAATTTCCATGTCTGTACTTCTATTTTTTTTTGTTTTGTTTCACGTTGTTTAAATGTTTTCCTACTTGCATTAGAAAAAAAACTCCTCCATTGATTAATTTTTTCAAGGGAACTATTTTTTAAAATTAGTTATGATGTTCTTTAAATTTTATTTTTATTTTTTAAAATTAGTAATTGACACAACACTATTGGTTAAAATATACCAGTGGTGTAAATAATTTTTGTATAGTTTCACCTTTTTTTTGTCTTCTTCGTCTAATGTCTTTTTATTTTATTTTTTTATCATTAATTAATTTTTTATAGTTTATTTTATACTTTTATTTTTCTTCTTCTAATTTAACAGATTTTCAAATAAAAGTCAAAACATTAAAATAATTTAACATTATTATTTCGGTATACCAAAATTTAAAATGAACAATTAATTTAATATAGATGATTATTTTCAAGGCTAATTGATTATATAGGATAATGTCACGTGAAAATTGTTAGAAAATTAAAATAAGATAAAAGAAATAAATAAGAAGAAAATGTAAAGCCTTGAATTAAATAATAAAATAATAGTAACAAAATAACTTTAATTAGCATAACAACATGAATCGACAATGCAGTGTATCATACAAGAAGCACAAAGAAAAGATAAATTAGGGAAAAAAATAATTAGTCTGGGTTGAAACATGCAAACGCTATCGTTAGAGAAAGAACGCCCCCACTGCACTCATAGGAAAAATATGTATGATTGCGCTCCTCTCTTAAGATATGGCAACCCGTTGGTTTCGATATGTGCAGCGAAAGGATCCCCGAACCTTCTAACACCAATGCTCTTTCTCTCAAAAATAAGTTTTTATAAGAGGAGAAAGAAAAAATTTTAGGAAGAAAGAAATCAAATTGTTGTTCTGCTTGTGTGTTTTAACAAATTGCATTGACCCATTAAAGCAAAATCTTAGAAAATATAGAAAATCTAATTTTACGTAACAGATTCTAAAACAAATAGTTTATTTTATAAAAACAGAATTAATATGAGTAACATATTTTTATAAATTTTAAATTATAAAACAAATACTTACTAGCATTCCCTCACATAATTTAAAATTTTAAAATATTTTTTTTTAAAATAATTTGTATAGAAAGAAAGAGCATATGATATTGTATTTCAGTATAAAGAACCTTTCGGGTTTGAGTATTATACCTAGTGTTTATGAACTTCCACCCAAGAAAAATGTAATGACTTAATTATCTTGAACTACATCTTCTTTAACTGGATTTTAGTACACAATTCCTACAATATTGGCGTTCAATTAGGTTCTAATCGGTGGGAGTGCGTTACACGACCTTGTGCATGTATCTTGTTTTGTGAGTGTCACTTAGAGATTATAGTCCATATTTCACAGTGGCAGCCTCGCCACCACACTCACTAGGTGATTCCTAGAAGAGTGGTTTGTGACCTCCACCCCTACAACAATTGTCATCGGATTCATTAAAAGGTATTTTTTTAACCAAAAATACATATATATAAATACCTTAACCTTAATATTGTCACAATTTATAATACACCTCGTCATAGGAATAAGAAACAGAACAACTCTGCAAAATTTTATTTTGGTGTCCATTATTGTAACTAAATAATGGACTATAGTCTCATTCCCCTTGACGACATAACCACTTCTTAATTTTGTTTCATCAGAATCAGAAATCCAATTTGCATCACTAAACCCCTCAATTACTAATTCTACAAAGCTTTCAGGTTGACTCATATAAATTTCTTCTTCTAATTCACCATTTAAAAAAATAGTTTTTTTTATGAATTTATAAATTAAAAACACAAGCAAGTGCAATTAAAACTCTAATGGTAGTAACTTTAGAAACAAGAGAATATGTATCAAAGAAATCTTACACCTTTTATTTGTTTACAACCAATCACAACAAGTCTTGCCTTAAATTTTTCTATAGATCCATCAGTTCTTAGTTTCTTTCGGAAAACCCACACTTATCACTTATACTTTTACAACCATGGGGAATCAGTAAGAAACCAAGTTTTGTTAGTTTTAAGAGAACTCATTTTATCATTAATAGCTTCTTTTCACAAAGGTTCATCAATAGAACAAAATTTAGTTCAAAAACAATGTCTTTATTAACATTATTACAAAATGATAAATTAGAAATTACAGACACTCCTGAATCAACAACCAAGAATCTATAATTAGTATTATTCAAAGAATATCCAACAAAAACACAATCAACAATATTTGGTCCAACTTTCCTTTTCTTATTAATAGGAATGTTAACCTTTGCTAGACACCCCCACACTTTAAGATATATCAGATGTAATTCTCTTTTTTTTTTCATAACTCAAAAAGGGTTTTTTTTTTTAAAAAAAATTTTAAGGTACCCTAATAAGAATATAACATGCAGAATATGAAGTTTCACCCAAGTGTTCATTTTATTGTATTGTGTGTTGTATTTTCACATGTTTATTTATTTTTATTTTAGCAAGGAGTTACATATATAGAAGCAACCAGTCACTAAGGTGTAGCAACAAAATACTTGCAGCAATAACAATAACGTTAAACAATAGAAATTAAAAACCAAACAACAATCTAATTTTAAAGACTTGTAACATTCACGAAGGAATTTGACCAATTAAAAGATAGTTTCCTAATATAGGAATGGAAGTAGTGAGATGCTTTTAGTTTTTCACGGAAACTAATTCTAAAAGCATTTTATCTTTAAAAAACATAATTGATAAAAAAATATATTTTAATTTTATATTTCAAATTTATAAGAAAATATTTTTCAACAATCACCCACTAATTTAAAATTTAAAGAAATGAAATAATATAATAAAACATTTTTAATGGAGCATAATACATTGCATTTACATCCATTAATTTTTTAGGCTTACTAGAAAGGGACTCAATCATATTCATGACATATATTTTGGTAAAACAAGATGCTACTGCACAAAAGACTATGCAAGAAAAAAGTAGTGTGAATCATGCAGGTTTTGATGATGTTGAAAAGAATTCATTTGATAATGATTGTCATCATCAAAAGGGAGAAAATGTGAATGTATGAATACATGATTTTGATGTTGCCAAAGAATAATCAAACAAGGTTGCTTTCAAGATTACTTCAACAAACATTCAAAGGTTAAACATTGCTTCGAGATTAATACAAGGTTGTTTCAATAAACAAGCATTGCTTTAGATTAATTCAAGATCAAGTTTTTGCCTCAAAACAAAGAATTTCCAAGAGATCAAGGCTTTGGTAATCGATTACCAGACAGTGTAATCGATTACCAAAAGACATATTAATTCAAAATCAAGTTTTACCTCAAAACAAAGTATTTCTAAGACATCCAAGGCTCTAATAATTGATTACCAGAAGACAATTTTGAAAAAAATCGGCTTTTATAAGAAAATGCCCCCATTGCACTGGTGGTAGGAAAATTTGATTACGCTTCTCTCCCAAGATACGACAACTTGTTGGTTCCGATTGTGTGCAGCGAAAGGATCCTCGAACCTTCTGAACACTAATGCTCTTGCTCTCAAAAATAAGTTTTTATAAGAGGAGGAAAAAAAATTATACGGCGAAAGAAATCAAATTGTTGTTCTCCTTGTGTATTTTCTAGACGAGTATCATTTTTAAAGAAGAGAAAAGAGATATATATACGTATAGACCCCCCTTATACAACAATAAAAATTCTGACCGTTGAAAACCAACTTACAAATATCAAAACAAACGTAACAAATACGTAACAATTTACATTGACCGTAAAATCTTAAAAAATATAGAAAATCTAATTTTACGTGATAGATTCTGAAATAAATAGTTTATTTTATATAAAATAAAATTAATATGAATAACATATTTTCATAAACTTTAAATTATAAAATAAATATTTACTTACTGACTTGTGACAATCTCATATTTATTCTCTCCAAATAATTCAATTAATTAATACATATTTTATTTTATTTTATTTCTAATAGAATCTTGAATAAATTAAATCAATTATAAAATCTTAAATCATACAAGTGTAAAATTATTATATACTATATTTGTTCTATTTTTGAGTTAGCAATGATATTTTTTTTTGGTTTATTGAGATATTTATAATAATTTATAACAAATATTTCCACACACGACGAGGTCACACTTGCGGTAGTCATGGGAGGTCGTGAGCATACAAAGTGGTGACGACGAATGATGCAAGACGGGATGAAAGGAGGTTGGTGAGGTGGTTGATGACATTCGTGGCAATTATTGAGATGATTCAAATTTCTAACTTAATTGAATAAAATGCATAAGTTATTATAAATTTTCCGATATTTTTATTGATTTCCATGGATAAGAAAAAAGCTATATCATATTCAAATTAAGATAATTAGCAAAATTTATGATTTGAACATTCAAATTATGAATTAAAACATTAAATATAGATTGGTTTTATACATTACAGTGACATAAATATATACACTTTTATTCAAATAAATTGAAATATAATACAAATGTATTTTCAAATTCAAATTTAAAACTGAATCAAATTTAAAAATCTCACGTCATACGAATATATATAGAGCACGTAAACAACAAATTATCGTTTAGGCATTTAATATATAGTTGTTATAATTCCAACGATAACTTATGAGATTTTCTGATTTTGTTTTAATCATTTTACTATTTTATCATTAAATTGTTTTAATTAATTTTAATTATCAAATTCTTAATATTACATGTTTCACGGGTAGTTTGATTTGATTTAAGTAATATTATAAATCTTTTAAATTTGATTTAAATAATTATTCATAACTCAATGAATTATTTGTAAAATAGTTCGAGTGAACATTTGATTTAATATATTAATTTAGATGCTTAAAATCAGTGTTTGTCACATGATATTAATTTTGTATATAATTGTCTTTCCTATTAGATCAAATTCTACATAAAGTAATCCATCATTAAAATATCAAAATTATATTATAAACTTTATATAAAGAAATCAATAAATTAAAAAGTGGTTTATAAGGCAAATAAATTAAAGGGATTTTTTTTATAATTTTTAATGCAATTTTATCCAAATATGATATTTAAAGTTTACTTGATATTTTTTTTACAATTTAAACATTTTTATATGACTTATAAAGTTTAAAAAGATAAACTAAATAAAAAAGTAACTTTACTCAATTTTTGTTATCCCAAATCAAGCATTGATCAATTACTCAATTGTTGTTTATTATTTCAAATACAGTCATTTTCATTTGATACATTTTTTTCTTCTAAAAATATATTTTTAAAATTTTAACAACTTTAATTTAAGTATTCTAGTTAACTGAGTATTGTTATAAAAATTAAATAAACATTGATTTGAATCAATTTACAAATTACTAATCATATTATTATTAATTAAACCAAATAAAAAAAACAAATTAAATTGCATCATACGTATAATATATTTAAATGATTCTATTAATTTTTATCTCTATTTCTAATAAATTGACCTTCCTTCTTATAATATATTGTACATATATGATAACTTTAACATATTAAATTAATTAAGTAAATTTAAAAAATTTCTATAAAACAAGTTTTGCTATGTGAACAAATGTTACTTTTTTTTAAGATCATTGATATAATTACTAAATGTTGCACACCAATAACATGGTTCCCACAAAGAAGAAGAAATGATCTAAATCAACTTTTTTGCAAACAAAACCAAAATAAACCTGTAAGACTTTATTAAAGTGAATGAAATCCTACTTTGGATGAAACCCCAATGAAAACAATTTTTTGGAGGATGTGTACTTATAAAAATATATTTAAATATTTTTTGACATATCTAATAACATACATTTATTATTATTTAAATTAAATAATTAATAATATATTAAAATTTAAAATAATACAAAAATTACTCAAATAAATTATAAAATTTTAATTTAACACTCTTGCAAAACAGTAAAATTAAGCTAGCGTATATGTTAAAGAATGTTTTATTCTATGAGATGATGCCACATCACATTCCATATTTATTTCCTCAAAAATAATTCAATTAATGCAAAATTTATATTTATTCTATTTCAAATATAATTTTAAATCAATTGTAGTATATAAGAATCATATTAACCAGAATCTTCAAATTTTATATTTATTCTATTTTTTTTGAATTTCATATAATAGACAGTAAAGCAGTGTAAATTTGATAAAAAAACGTGTAAATTCATATTGTATATTTTTTGTTGATGAAAGTAAAAATGTGAAAAAATATTGTATTACAAGTATATTTTAAAATATAATAATTATCATTAAAAGTAAATTTTACATGAACACAACTAATAAAAGGATCATTTTTTATTTTTTAATTTGCACGGGTAAAATTTAAATCAATTCACCAAAAATATATTTTATTATCATGAAACATACACACGTGCACAATTTTAATTAATTACCTAATAAAATAATTTAAATTAATATTAATTTATTCTTTATATTTACTGAATATTATATATTTATTTATAATTTAAAATTTTTAAATTCATCACAATTTATTTTAATATTTTTTATTTACATATCTGTTAATATATATTTATTAAAATTTGAACTAAATAAAATATATTAAAAATTCATATAATATAAAAAATTACTCTTATGAATTATAAGATGTGAATTTAATATGTGTAAGGAAAAAAAAAACTAAGCTAGGAAACAAAAAAAATGACAATATCACTTTGCTAAATATCAAATAATAATTAAATTTAAAAAAAAAACTCCTAATATAGGAGAGCTACATTCTCAAAAATGACTATGCGTATCTTTAGACAAAATCTCCGCAAGTTGTCATGGTTTATTTCTTTTCTTCATTAAACTCTAGAAAGAAAACCATTTACTACTGATACTATTATATTAATCAATAAAAAAATAATATTTAATGTCTTTTTTTAGAGAAATATTTGATGTCTTGAGTTGGGCACAAGTAGTTCTTAATTTACGAAAATTTATATGAAATATTTTGCTTTTTTAAAAAATAAAAAATTATAATAAAGATAACTTTTTAGTTAATTATCATAAAAATTAACAAAATTCACATATGATATAAAATATATTTACATTTTCTGTGTATTTTAATTAAATTAAAAAAGGTGTCACAAACATTTTAAAATTTAAAAGATAAGGAGATGTTTGATTTGAGATTTTTTTTTTTGTTTTTAATTCCTATTTTCAAATTTTTATATGACATTATTACTATTTTTGCTTAAATGTGAAAACAAACCTTATTAGTTGAATTTTTTTGTTTGGTTCTTATAATTTTTTTTTGTTTTTTAGTTCACATAAGTTTGTGCTTTTCTATTTTTAGTCTATACAGTCAATCATCATTTTAAAAAACCTTAATATTATCTTATGATAATTTATAATTAAATCACAATATAAAATATATTTATATTTTAATTAAATTGAAAAAGGTGTGACAAAATAATATTTTTAATATTATATTTTAAAATTTTATTTTCAAAAGTTTATATGACTTATAATAATAATAACAATAATAATAATATGAAAATATATCCAATAAATTGACCTTTTTTCTTTATTTTTGATTCTTATAGTTATAATCGACATAAATTTACATTTTTTGACTTTTAGTTTTTACTTCCATCTTCTTAATGATAATATCATGTTGGATATCATTATGTACCACATTTGCAAAATATGATATCATCACATATTATATTAGCACAATGTTACATCATTAACTTAAAAAAATACGACATTATACTAACATGATATATGATAATATCATCTTAATATTATCTTTTGCTTACGCGACTCATGATGATATAATTATTAATATTTTTTGTAATAGTATTTAATGGTTGAGACTAAAACTAAAAAAAATAAATTAATAGAGATTGAAACCGAAAAAAAATTATAGGAAAAAAAATACATCAACTTAAAATTTTCATATTTAAGTCATTCACATATATCAAATTTGTGAATCAGACTCCAAAGTCACTCTATATCTGATTAAGAAAAACTCCAACAATTTGCATAGGTATCTTCCTCTAATTCAGATAATCAAGGTTTTCATTTAGTTAGATTGGTCTCTTCAACACTCTCTCTGCGTGAGGGAAGCGTTTTTCGCGGATTGGCTCGCGAAGCATGGCTGTTCTCGCTAGAATCTTATGGTCATATCTAACAATGTCCTTATGTCCTCCCTACTTAGCACCCTTTTTGTAAGCTGATAGGATGGGTTGTTGTTCACCTTAGGGTCTGATTTCGTTTGTTTTTTCTTCTCTTTTAACTTTTAGAAGCATAAAAAAAATGAACTGACCAAATTCCAAAACTAAAGAATAAAAAAATGACTAAATGTAATTTTTATCATTATATTTTAGTATTGTTTTATTTTGATAATTAAGTTTTAAAAGTTTTATTTTAGTCCTTTTAAGTTTTTAAAAGTTTCATTTTGATTCTTTATGTTTTTAAAATTTTTATTTTGGTATATTAAATTAAAAGTTTCATTTTGATCCTTTATGTTTTCGAAAGTTTTATTTTGATCATTTTTTCTAATTTTCGTTAACAAATGTTAATGTGTCATTCACTTTAAATTTTGAAATAATTAATTTAAAATAATAATAGTTAAAAATCATCATTATCTTTTTAAAATGCATTCAGCCGCCTATTTTCTAATCTTCGTCATCTTTTTTTTTTTTTCAAACTCCATAACCACGTGAACATAAACAATGCAACTATTATCCTCTCAAATCTATAATCTCCTCATCACTACAACCATCACTAACAAATAAATTAGATTCACAACAACCGTTCACCAAGCAACACAATCGTGCCACCCCATAACCACACCGCGACCTAATACTAACATAGATCAGAAACGTTTGGGTCTCAACAACGATGAGAAGATATAGATTTAACGTCACTAAGGTAATTTTGGGTTTTCCTTCAATTTTTAGCCGTGTTATTTTAAATTAATTATTTAAAGATTAACAAAACATTTGCTAACAAAAATTAGAATAAATGACTAAATTAAATCTTTCGAAAACATAAACAATCAAAATGAAATGTTTAAAAACTTAAAGATCAAAATAATTTTTTTAAAACTTAATATATTAAAATAAAACTTTTGAAAACACAAATAATCAAAATAAAATTTTTAAAATTTAATATACTAAAATACAAAAATACTAAAACATAATAAATCAAAAGTGACATTTAGAAAAAAAAAATCTAAAAATACAAAAAAAAGCTAATGTTTTCACCTAGTAGTAAATTAAAATTAAAAGTCTCTAATGAATATTGCTATTATCGAAAGAAGGAAAGAAATTCAGTAATCTGTATTCCATTATATTTGTCTAGTGACACCACCAATAATCCAATATATAGGCCCCCACCAAAGCAAAAACAACGGAAACGGAGCATTTCATTTGGATTCCTTTTAACAGTTTATTTAATTCTATAATTTATAAGATAATAAGTTATGCTTAAAAAGTGTCTGATGTTAAAATGAGTCAGTAGAATATGCTGGAACTTGAATGGAAAATGGCGAATTGCAGAGTAAAGTGTGAACTTGACCAAAAAGTGGCATTAATTATGATATGAGCGTCATACACTAATCTTACTTCCAATAGTCATGCGGTACTGCATGATTCTATTGTCACTCGGTCGCACGTTCAGTCTTGTATGACAATCCTTCTATTCCTACTATACAAACAAGTCAATATAATAATCTCACTGCACTATGCTACCCTTTTTCCTAAAGGCAATAGCCGAAAACCGAATAATAATCAGCTTTATTTTTTTTTCAGCTAAAAAATTGTACAATGATGCTTTTCATGGTGACCCCTATTTGGACTTTCTTTTTCAACTTTTGGTGGATCATTAGACCAATGCAATCTTTTGGTGAGTTAGCATTTCAAAAGACCTCGAAACAAATGGATGTCCTTTTTTGCGTAACGCTCTGCAAGATGCCAAACTTGGTACGTGAGAGGATGGCCAATTATAGGGAATAGAATCATGGCTTTGCTTTTTTTGTTTTTCTTCATGTTTTCTTTTTCTTTTTCCTAGGTCACATCACTTTTTAATTAACTAATTTATAGACATAGTTATCTTGTCAACTAATTTTTTTTATATAAATTGTTATCAATTATTTTCATTTTGTCTCAAAGATTTCTAATAAAAAATTCAATGGTGGAAACTTCATAATGATTTCATTTTTCTGATGATTAGGAGCTATTGTGGTTAATGAAAGCAACTAAGATAAGTTTCATTCAACATCACATCGAAATAATCATGAATCTATGATCTGTTTCTATTTCATCTTCATCAGCTCCCTTGGTGGTATCGAAAGAGGCAACGAAGGGATGAAAACTAGGATTTAACTATCAACTATGAAATTACCAATCATGTAAATTGCTACAAAGAACAAATCATCAATAACATATATCACTTAATTATAACTCTCTATTGCTTCAATTTGACTGGTTAGGTATAGAAAGTAAGGATGTGTGACAATTTCACATTGCTTTTCTATCTTGTACTAGCTAGCTAATAATAGTACTTTCTTGAGATAAAATGTCATTATAGCTTTTACTAAAGTAGGGTTAAAATCAAAATCCCCAAATGAATCTAGATCCACTAAAAAGGTTCAACACGCAATGCACATTTATGCACATAGGCTTCCAATAAGTCAAACAAATACAACAATAACAATCAAATCTTTTCCTAACACATGGATCAGCTACATATGGATCAATATGATAGTGTTTTGTTACTATGTATATCCATAGACAAAATATTTATCTCTAAATCTTTGATGATTTTATCAACAATTTTTTATAATCTACTTTTATTTTGGTGGCAATAATATCTTTCAAAACCAAACAAGTGAATGTATTGTTAGAAAGTGTCTTAAGGGAAGTGATTAAAGAATCAACAAGTCTATGTTTGTATACAAGTTGAATCCGTGTGTTTAGTAGGATTTCCACATTAATAACAAGAAAAAAAAAAACACAAAAATAACTATTTGTTAATTGCTTCTATCTTAACGTGGATCTACTATATATTCAAAATAATAAAGAAAAAAGAATATTTAAAAAGGTGAATGATCGGATCAAGTGTTTGAATTAATCAAATTGTCAAATAAAAATTTGATGCCTGAACCAATGTAGGGCGACTCTTAATAATTTGATTGTCAAATCAATAAACACTTAGTTCTTCAACAAATAATAATAATAATAATAATAAAAATAAATAATGTGAAATGAAGTATAGAAATTGACACCTTGCATATCATATATACTCATTAGTATATTAATTACATAATTATGCTCAGCAATAGAGAGATACCAATCATTGTTTCCTAAGTGCTTCTTGCACTTCGAATAAATTAAGTTCTACTCCAATTTCATTTTCTGCCGACGAAACTAAAATCTATACTCCTTCCCCAACATTTCTGTTTCATGTGTCCCGGAAAATGCAATCGAAAATAGTAATTTAAACTTCAAAACCAAATCCTCCAAATGGATTCATCAGTCTAACTTTTATATTAAACAGCATGACTCTCATTTCTATTTAACCTGAATGAGCTTAATTATAACCAGTCATAATTCCTTCCACGGTTAATGATATTAAATTCACATATATATTGAGAATGCAAAAAAAAATGCTATATAGCAACTAGCAAGTGATGATTGAAATTATATGCAAAGAAAAAAGGAGGAAGGGAGGGATAACACTATATAACACAACCCAAGTGGATGAAAAGAGTGAAGAACTGGACTGAAGATGGCTACGCTAATTGTTATAGTTTTACATCAAACTGAATTTAGATTCAATAAGCTGACTCATAAAATATGTATAGCAATATGATGAAGGGAGGGAAAGAAAGAACAAAGAACAGAAAAGGGAAAAGAGAATTTACTATTAAAAAAAGGAAAAAAAAATAATTAACATCCAAAAGAAGACCTAATGTTTTCTTTGTGTATCGAACTTCAATTTTTGCTGTGGAATGCAATTACTGATAGGATTAGGCCCTGAATGTACTTCATGCAATGCTTTCCTTTGAACATGATCCCTCTCAGATCCTCTTGACTGGCACGAGAGAAAACATGATAAGAATGACTTAAAATTAAGCTCCTCTTGCTTATAGAAGAAAAAGAAAGTGGTTATGGGTCACATCAAAGAAATTATGCACTTACCATGTGATGGTGATCTTCTATTGTTGCTTTGGTGAGTTGCTGAATCATTATTATTCTCATGCTTGAGCTTGAATATGGGAAAAAATGGCATACCAGAAGAAAAAAGATGAGAAAGCCTGAAGAATAGTTCATAGTTTTTGTTTCATGAAAGTGCTAAACATGCGGGTTTAGAGAAAAAGTATTAGCTAGCTTTTTTTTTGTTAGCTTATGACAATTTAAAGGAAAACACACGTTTTGAGGCATAAAACAAAAGGAGAAATTCATATGATGTGAGGGTACCCCGCTGCACAAACATAATTAAGAATATACCATACAATGACATGGGATAAAGTTTGAGGACTAAATATCTTTTGTTTACTGGAGTATATACGTAGTGTTTACAAAATTGGGGCTTCTTGTTATTAAATAGTGGGAGAACAATTGTTTGAAGTTTTTTATGCCTACTTCGTACTATTATTTCGGTTTACTTTCCCTGCATGGCTACATTATCATCAACATCAAATGGGGTCAATGGGCATGACATAAATATTTTTATAAGAGCAACTATTCTCATTCAATGGTGATAAAATATGATAAATGCCATAAATTACAGTGTCATTTTTTAGTTCGCATGTATATTCACAATCTTGTTCTAG